>NW_004955517.1:3901312-4017402 GCF_000276665.1 Chinchilla lanigera | reverse complement strand
TTCTAAAGTACAGTGACAGTTACAGAAACCATACCGGCGATTGTACTGCAAAAGAAAAGGTGAGGAAGGCAGCGAGGCTGGTAATTCATAGCTGAAAGGGGCCGGAGCCTTTGTCTGCGCCCGGGGAAGTGAGACGCGGCTCCCACACAGCCTCCTCAGCTCCATCCTCTTCGTGCGCTTCTCATCGTCATGCCCCAGGTGGGTGCACGGTTGCACCTTGCTGCTCGGTTCTCCCTGCCTTTTTGTTCAGTGATTCCTGTGCCGGGGAAGATCTCGAAGTTTCTGGAAGGCCCCAGAAGGCTTGCATGATGTTGAGCTCATTCTCATGTATAACACTGCTGCAGAAAGATTCATTCCTAATTGTGGCCAACTCCATGCTACTCTGGTTGACTTCTTAGCTGCTTTGGAACTGTTTTTTCCAACCTTCTTCCTCTTGAATATGACTTCTCTGAGGGAGAAGCCTTACCTCAGTCATTGCTGCACACTGCTCTTTTGCTCTCCATTTTGTACTGAAGACTCAGTCAGGGTTTTGTTGAGTGAATCAGTGTTTACTCAGCATTATCAAGATAATTGTAATTTTATTGTTGAAGGAGTAGATTTTTTCTGAAACTTGTTCTCTGAAGATATTGATAAAGAGAATTTTGTTTACACAGATTGCTATTCCGTTCTGTTTTAGACTGTGAGGTATTCCCATCTACAGCCTTTTTTAAAACTTGTTATCTTGCTAGATGGGGCCACAGTGCTACCTTCAGAGCAGCACCTGGGTCACTGCCCAGTGACACACCAAGGTCTCATGTCTCTGGCCCTTTATCTCCTCAGTCCAGAGAACACAGTAAGTTCACAAGACACTCTGATCACATTGCTTTGCCTAGTGTCAAACTAACAGTGATGTCAAGCTTTAGGAATTTCCCTTGCTGAAAAGAAAGAAGAGTAACCTTCAGAAAAAAACGAATGTTAGTAGATTATTCAAGAATGCTGATCATATTAGCATTTAGGAAGGGCCCTCCCTGTGAGGCAGGGTTAGATGGTAAAGTAAACTCTAGTCTTTGATAACAGTTTGATGTTCCTATTCTTAGGTCCAGGGAGAAAAGTTTTGTAACATGGAGTGAAGCATTATGCTTCTGTTTTGTTTCTATTATACTTCAAATATGGCAATTATTCTCTATTTGTTTCTTACCTTTTTTCTATTTAAAATATGTTTGTGTATGTGAAAAATGTTTTCTCTTACCAACATCTTTTTGCTTTCTTCAAACGAATAAGATCAGATTTAGTTTAGACTTCAGCCACATGTCTCCTGATTAGAGTGTGTGACCTGAGGTCTGCCGAGGTGGGACTGACTTCTGCAAGCTTCTAGACCCGAGAGCTGCCTCTTTGGATTGGCTCCTGTATAGATTCTTGTTACACAGCGCGGCATGGAATTATCCCACTGTGGGGCAGCCGTGTTGAACACAGCAGACCATAAAATTCCATTTCCTTTCTGTTGCATAAACACAAGATCACAAATAGTGTGATTATTTCTGGCAGCCTCAGGCATCTTAGCTAAGAGGAAGAGGTAGGAGAATATGAATACTTAATATATTCTAAGCTTCTCTGCATGAGCTGACCAATGCCTTTGGCACTAGCCATTTAAAGGGTCAATGTAAAAACATCTAATATTGTCATTTGCCAAGTTCTTAGGAAGGCAGGTACTGTTTCTTGGTTTCACTTCCATGGTCACAGCTATTTTCCGACAAGCATTACAGCTGAGAGAGGGAAAACCAGAGATGCCGTGAGACTCGGCGGTGTGGAGAAGAGGTGGGCTTGGAACTCACATCTTTACTTTCCAAAATTTATAAGCATCAACACACAAATCATAGCCACATGGTCAGAAAAGATATTTCTCTTGCAATTTCTTTGGTTTTGATTAGCTTTACCATGTGGATTTTTTCAGGCTTCCATTCTCTTCCTTGGCGCAGTGTGACCCCCGAGAAGGCTAACCCTAACCAAGACTCGGAAGAGGAGATCAAGAAACCCACCCGCCTCACTGGGTGCTTTACTTTTAGCTAAAGAATCAAAAGCCCAAAGTGGCTGCACTTGCCATCTGGAGAGGCTGCCAATTAGGAGGCCCAGATGGCTGAGAATTCGGGGTCAGACAAGCCGAGCTGTGGGAGGGCGGCAGTTGTGGTCATCCAGTCAACATGGAATGGTGTGTTCTTTCTCCAACTTTATGTTAAAAAAAAATACCAATCACACAAATTCTGAGAACTTGGTTGCCCATCGTAATGTTTCTAGGATATGAGTTTATGCTTTCTGCAGCTCACATGTACATTCGTGAAGACAGATACTTTCTTTTTCGTGGTACTTGGTAATCATGAAATGAATGAGGGACTGAAGAATAGCTACAATAATAGTTCATAACTCAAGATGAAATGAGATTCTGCACAAAGTATCTGCAGCGTGTAACCTCTGGCAAGTGTAACTCATAGTAGAAATGTTGGCTATTGATAATAGTTTCATTAATTGATTGATTGTTACCATGTCACTCCTTTTAGTTTACTTGGAAGCAATAAACTTTCGGTAAGATAATTATAATAGATGCACATTGATACTGGGAAAGGTCGTACATGTTTAGCTGCTAATTTTGTTGTTTTTGTATTGTAGCGGTGAACCCAGGGCCTCACCTATGCCGGGCAAGTGCTCTACCAATAAGCTGTCCCTTCAGCCCGTAGCTGTTCTTTACTCCTGTTGTTCCTGAGTATTTTTTTAGGCTCTATCTCACCAGTAGCCACAGCAAATGACAAGATAATCTAATTGATTTCTCCCTTGTCTCCTCAATGATACCAGTCTTTGACATTTATATCAAACATATAATCAGTAGATCAGCTAGTTTGAAAATAATCTCCACTGCAGAAATTCACCCCATTAGATATCTGTGCCATCAAGCCCAGGGAAAGCAAATTTCCTCTCTGCGAGGGAGCCACATGGGCGTTGATCAGGCCTAGGCTTTCACTCCTGCACCTGTGTTTTTGTGCCTGAATATTTCATGGGCTCATAGATGAGTTGTAATTGCCTTGCTTTGTGAGAACATTTAGCTTGTTCTGCTGGGTGTTCAGATTCTCTGAGGAGGGGCTTGATGCATCTAAGTTCTATATCCTTGCAAGAATAAAAGAGAGGGTATTGGACTCAAGCACATTGCTCATCGCGTGAAGTTGTGTATATGCATATACTCTGTGTGTGTGTGTGTGTGTGTGTGTGTGTGTGTGTATGTACTAGAATCGCTGACACTACATATTCAAAGTGCCCCAGGAGAAGAACACGTAGTCTGCAGAGTGAGTTACGGTCTTGCATTTGCTCTAAAATGTGGATTTTCAA
Organism: Chinchilla lanigera; assembly: GCF_000276665.1. Lineage (NCBI taxonomy): Eukaryota > Metazoa > Chordata > Mammalia > Rodentia > Chinchillidae > Chinchilla > Chinchilla lanigera. The sequence goes on along the minus strand of NW_004955517.1, from coordinate 4,014,051 downwards.
ATACTGATTCTGATTTAGTGGCGATGCAGTTCTCTGCACCAAGCAATGTAAGGCTGACCTGGAGACTGCCTCGGAGAGCTGTACCCCTCCTCTTGTTCTGCCGTCCACGGCTGGTGCTGTGATCTCAAGAGGGAGCCCCACTTCCCACCGTCACCAGAACATACGAAGTGGGGAGTATTTCCAGTTTAAGAGCGTGTGCTGCTCCTACTTTTGGTTTGTAGTTGGCCTTTAGTAACTTGTGCATACGTAGCTGTAAAGAAAGCTGGGAAATGTCACCTTGGGTTTACCTGGTCCGTAGCCCTGATAGAATTTGAAGGTTGTTGCTCATTTTGCCTAAATGAGTTGACATATTCCATATTGCTGAGCCTCTTTGTTATACCGAGTGCCCTGTCACTGGTGCTCACATCAGTGGAGGGAACATTATAAGGGCATGAGATGTGCTGCTTAAGGAAATCAATGAAGTAAAGCGCATTTCCTCGTTGGTACTTTCCGAGTGTAGAGATCCGAACAAATCATGATTTCACTTCCCTTCTCTCGCTTCTCTTTCCATTTCGTGGGTTTACAGAACACCCACCCTTCTCCTGCCCACATACGTGCTTTACGTGGTTTAATGACAGCTGCCATGTGCTGTGTCCGGCGCTGCCTACCACCCCCACAGCAGGCCCAGCACCCACACTTCCTGTCACTGTTGCCCATTTCCGTACATCGAGGTCCTTCCCCCATCCTCGTCTCTCACCTCCAAACACGTTCCAGTTTGCTCATTTCTCATTTAAAAGTGTGATCCTTGGAGTGAAGCACAGCTTCACAGTTTCCCAAGTAACAGATGGACAGAAAGTGTTCTGCTTTGTGTGCTTTTGATGGACAACCTGTCTTCTCTCCACCCTTGCAGCTTCTTTCTGTGTATCACAGTGGCGGAGATATGCATGGGCGTGCTCGTCCTCCCACACACCCTGCCCACCGCAGAACGTACACTCGGTAAGCTCCCAGCAAGTGGAAGGAGTGAATCCCGAGCCCTCCCTGGCAGCCGGCAGAAACTGAGCTGTGCGGTGTCTGAGCGGTGGGCCCAGATCTCCGTCTTGTGCCACCCTTTGAATGCTGGGACCTGTGTGTAGGGTTTCATTTTGCCCACGGGCTTTGACTGCATTGCCACGTTTTCTCTTACTCTTATTCACAGGAGCCCTAAACTGTTTTAAAAATTACACTTTTTATGTATTTGTAAACTACTTCAAATCCAAGAAGGGGTTTTGTGCGGTTAAGTATGTATATCTTAGAATTATTTTAGTAATAGTTGCACTCTTTTTACCCTAGCTGTGTTCTGACCACTGTTTAAGCACTTGATCGAGAGTATTTTAAATAAGAACCGTGTGGAGATCATTGCTATCCTTTTTAAGAAAACTGAGGCTCCGCAACGTAGGTAAGTTGCACAAGATTCCTCTTCAGAGATCACATTCAGAACTAGTGATTCTATTTACAGCGTTTATCTTCTTGAGAAATCATAACATTTTACTATGTTCATTTTGACCTTGACATTTGTCTCTGACCAAGGCAAGCTGTAGGTGTCATCATAGTTTACTCTGCGTGAAATAAGTAAAAGCAGAAAATAGTCACAGCAACCCCCATGCACCCCCCCCCCCCGCCACATACCCCCAAACAGAGCTGCGCAGTATGAATGGAGGCGAGATTTGCATGTGGCAGAGAGGTGATTTCTTTTGTGGGTATTTAACTTCAGTTGTGTCTTTATTACTGGTTATCAAAGTCGGCTTTGCAGCAGGGATAATCAACTGCATTCCAGTTCTTAACATTGCAGGAACCCTAGGTTATATCTCAAAGCCTTACCTTCTAGATGTGGAAAAGCTACGTTATTTATAGCTGACACATGAGGAAAAGTTACCAGAAGCAATAATGAGGAAGGAATATCTTCTGTGATTTTTATCAGAAACAACTACTGTGAAAACATCGCCTTGTAAAAGCTGTAGTGCAGAATAGACTGGCTGAAAAGCAGAACAGCCCTTGAAGTTCAGAAAAGTGATGTACACTTACAAAATGCTTTTAATCCTCTAATCCAAGGACCAAGCTGATGAGGCTCTCTTTCAAGACTTCTCTCGGGGTCTGTGATCTAAAATAAGCATCATTTTCTCTAAATAGCGTGCATTATTGGCCTTTATCATTTAGGTGAGAGAGATAGGTTCTGTAACACAACTCTGGGGATATTCCATCGCTGCAGTCTTTTCCTGGAGTGATGCAAGCCAGGGAGAGGACCTAACCTTCTGAGGGACTGTTTTCTTCCTGGAGAGTCTGCCTTGCTAAGTAAGGTGGCTGAAGACGTCTCTCTGTCCATTCTTTTTCACGTGAGAACTACTGGCTGTTTCCTTCTTACCCTGGTCTCGCTGCTGCTGCAGTCTGTCCTCTTGCCTCTGCAGCCGCTCCTGTGAAGTTCACGGGGCTCTTTCACAAGCTGGATGTTACCGGTTGAGAACCTCTTGCAAATGAAACCCAGATTCTGGGCTAGGCGGTCTCTACACCTTGGTTATCAGACCTGGAGTCTTTGAAGCCACTGGCAGCAGTATTTGAGGGTTCAAAGCCGATCATATTTCCATTATCCAGCACAGAATGTTTAAAAATGTAGAACTAAGCTGCTTTTGATGGAGGCAGCGGAAGCCATGATACCTTACGAGTTCTCTGTTCTCTTCCTTGAGGCCTGGAAACTTGGAACATTTTCACAGCTTTCTGCTTATTTTAGAGGCAAGAAACATGCAGTCAGAGTGATGACAGTTTTAGATTTATAGCAGGTGACGGCAAAAGGAGGACATTGTGCTCATCGGACTGCTAGTGCCACTTCCAAGTCCCAGCTGCAGTATATTTATTAACATCTTTTAAGTAAAGGCTTAAAATTATCTATTAAGCACAATTTTTCACCCTTTCTGACAGATCACTGGTGCAGCCAAGAAGCTTTTAAGCTGTAAATGAAAAGGAAAAACAATCTTGCATTTGATCTTGCGTCGTCCTCCCCCCCCTGCAGTAAATTGTCTTAAAATAGAATTGTGCCTTGAGTGCTTTTATTGGCATTTAAAACTATAATGCCACCTTCTCCTTCTGTCTGGACTTAAGCTTCCCCACGGTTCTGAGACTGCATTTGAAGTTACATATCTCATCTTAGTAAAGGTTTTAAAAATACTTCCCTTTTTCATTTAAATTTCCTTTCTCTGTAGCTCACCAAATCTGAATGATTCATTGATACCAAAGGTTAAATATTCATCCCCAGTAGCTTTTCCTTCCTTCCCCCATTTCCTGTCTTTTCTTTGATTTTCTACTTTTATAAAACTTTTTCCTAAAGAAAGTACTAAGGCATTTTATATATTATGGATTGGTGACATAACTGTACTGTTGGTGCTGATGGTTTGTTGAGGGGAATAGCTAATGTTTAAAAGTTTTTTTTTTTTTTAATATTTTGACCAGTTTTGCATGTTTGTATCTGGTCATCTGAGCAACTTACATGACGACAACAATTTGCCTTGTGATATCCATTGGTGAATTCCTACAGTCCTGCCTAGGGACACTATGTATTGTTTCTAATGTTCTTTTAAATTATTATTTTCTTATTCCCTTTAATAATGTGATCAGTCTTCTATTCTTACATCTGGTCATCTGAGCAGCTACGGTGAAGATAACAGTATGTAATATAACAAGCACTGTTAATCTCTATCATTTGGTTTGTAACCCTGTATCATTTTTAATGTCCTTACTTTGTGTTGTCTGTATTTTGCTATTTTTTTTGGTACTGTTTTCTATAAAATAAAAAAGGAATCATTGTTGAACTCTGACTATTTTGTATGATGATGCTCTCCATCATTTCCAATGTTTTTAAAAATTTTTTTCACTTGTTACTGTCTTTGATTGCTTGATCAGTCTACATTCTTATGTGTAATGGACTGAGCAACTTCGTTGAAGATAACGGGGTGTAATTTAGCAGCCATTGTGAATTTCTATCATTTTGTCTTGAGGCCGTGTATCATTTTTGTTGTTTTTGTGTTATTCTGATTTTGTCTTCATTGTTGTTTTGTCAGTTTTTTAATTTTTAGAAATTAAAAACAAAACTTTCTCCTGATTTAGTTGGATCACCGCATGGTGTGGGTATACAGACTTCTCTATGTGACCGTAAACTTTGAGCAGGGACCTTTAAAAAGCAGTTGCATCATCTTTTCCTGCAAACTAGAAACTTTCTGATCTGGAAAAAGACTTTTTTTTGTGCCTCAAATATTTCCCTAGAGTTTTATATAAATTGAAATTTATTATGAATCAAATTCTATTTCAGGTGTTTTTGAGGAATCCATAACTGCCTGTAGAGAAGGGAAATTGATTTAGCATTCACTACTCTGATGAATATCACCATGTCTGAGATGTGTAAGTGCTCCACTTACATTAGTTATCTTTCCTAATAACCTTTCAGAGGCTTCAGCTAATGAAAGCTGTTACTGTTTTTTTTCCTTTAGAGTGCGGTCAGTTGAAATATTAGCATTTGCTCTGGACTTCAGACGAAACTGAGTCTAAAACAGAAAATAAAGATTGTCATTATAGTGAATCATTTTTCTAGAAAAAGTAATGGTGGATATTCTAAAATGAGAAATAGTATTTGCTAGCTTAACATTTTTAGCAGTCAGTATCCAGGAGTAACTGGTTTGCAGATTTTGGCTTTTAATGTGAGAATTTTCACAAGTAGCTATTAATTTCCATTATCATGTGAAAGCTAGTCTTTATCTATGACTGGAAAAGAGATTCAATATTTCCTGAGCTGGACATGGTGTCCGTGCCTGTAATCCTAGTATTCTGGAGGCTAAGGGAGGACGACTGCAAATTTGTGCCCAGTCAGGGCAACTTAGTGACTTAGCAGAACCTTGTCTCAAAATTTAAAAAGGGCCGAGGATATAGCTCAGTGCAAAGGCCCTGGATTCAGACCCCAGTACCAGGGCTGGGGTGAATGCTGGAAATGGGCCATTGACGTCCGGTGTAAGTGTGTCTTTTCAGTTATTATATATATAGACACTGCTGAAGCACCTGAGAAAACGGAACTTGGTGCAGAGGCAGCATCCACGCTGTCCATTTTGACAGTTGTCTGCATGTCATACAGATGAGACAAAACTGTACTCACACATGCAGTGTGTTTTTGAGCTATTTTTTATATGAATTAAGGAAACTTAACTCACTTTTCTGATATAAAGCAGCTCTGTATTTACTCACAGGAGAAATGCAAAGCTCAGTGGAATAACCTGACATCGGGTGCCTCTCGGCTGACCTCATCTAAGCTGCTTACCTCCATTAAGCTTCGAAAGAGGATGCTTACAGAGCAAATTTGAGTAAATATGTGCAGAGCTCATAAAAAGTCAGAACCGATGGAACTTAAACAAAAAACCAATGCATAATAAAATCTGTGATGAAGACACGTTGCTAAATCTATTCTCGTAGGAAAATACAGGGAAATGGCCTAAGATTTCGTGAAGTTGTTAGAGGGTCGGCAGTATAAAATAAGAGAGGTGTCACATTTTGGAGAGGAACAGCCCATGCCATTTCTGAAGTGATATGTTCCTAGTTTTTGTTACTAACATGTGGAATGCTTTGAGAGGTGTGTTTAACTTTAGTTTCTTGCTTTGATCCAAAGGGTTCCATAACATACTAAATTTTAATCTTTAAGAAATAGTAATGAGTTCTATAGAAGAGATGGATGTAGGCATATACCTTTCCTTTCAGTGAGCTAATAGCATTTAGTGTATATCTTAACTGTCTTCAGTATTTCCTGAGCTTGTGTGTCTATATTACTTGATGGCTTTTTCATGCCTCTATCTTGTATTATGAGCAGCTACTTTGAAGATCACAGCACACAATTACTGAACATTGTTGCTCTCCTACAACCTTGGTTTGAAATTATGTACCATTGTTTTTATTGTTTATTCTTGTTTTCTTTAAAATTAAGAAAAAGACTAAAAAATTCATTAATTTATTAGATCATATAAAAAAAGAAGAGCTGAGTAGAGGACACTGTCTAGCCTTTCACAGAGAGGTCGAGCTTCTGTGCGTCCAGTTTCATATGCTGCCTCCTCCCATGTTAGGTTCAGAGCTAAAAGAAATTTCCAGAGACCTTTTGAGTTGAGTGGAAGAACGTCTGCACTGGATTCAGGTCTTGGCCTCGTCACTGACTTGTCTTGACTGAGTTGCTTTCCTTGATTTCTCCGCCTCTTCTTTAATGTTGAAAGAAAGTCATTTTCTAGGAAAACAATGAGTGAATAGTCATCCAGTTGATAGTTTGCATGGTACCAAGTACTGAGGCCGTGTATCAGTGAGTGAAATATAAGAAATGCTGTACTTTCACTCTGTAGTCTCAGAATGATGGGAATGTTCTAGAAGAAATCATGAGGATTTTGTTTTTCAACCCTACCAGTTGCTGATTCTTTAGTTGTTTCTTCATCTCATTTGTCATGTACTTGGTGTATTTTATGATGAGTTTCACTTCTGTGCCATTGGGATTACATGTTTTTGTAGAAACAAGACCAATTTTATGGTTTTTGTGAAGTCCTGTGTATTTATTCAGGAGGTGCTCATGATTTTGTGATCAAGCAGATGGTTTGGTGGAAGGCGGTTTTACTTAGCATCAGACGGACGGGCAAGCATTCTGATGCCAGTGCTGGCCATGGCGGACTGTGTCTCGGGCAATGATAGCTCTGCTTCAGCTTCAGGCATTAAGTGGGAAATAAGTCTGTCTTACAAACATGTCGTGCAGATCAGATATGAGAACCACTTAGGACTCTGTAGCAGCCGTTGTACAGCGCTTGACCACGCTTGCCTCCTTCTTGTAAAGACCTAGCCCGGGCCTCTCCCCGTTACCTTTCTCTGCAAGGGACTTTCAACAGGGCAAAGGAGACCTGCTGTGCGACTGAGGATGTTTGCATGCCGTAAAACAGGACCTTCTGCCCATCACTTAAATTTGTTAACCACCTTGACCTTTAAAAAACAAGATTTTAGCAGGGTTTTTAGATGGACCAACTTAGCTGTACACGATTCTTACACAATTTGACACATTGTTTTTGCTTGCACTTTTGTTTTTAAAGAAATGTTTAATGTGTAACCAACGTATAAAATCAGTATTTTTCTTATAAGAGTCAGAACACTTTGTATTATGAAAAAATTAGCCAGAGTGACGTTGGAGCTGTCTGCTTTGTTTGGTAACTAGCTGCTGTCCCCCTGACCCGCACCAGCGTTCACGCGGGGGCCGGATGGCAGTTGCTGTTTGCCATTGCTCGTTTGTGTTCTTTTCCAATACCAGAGCAAAGAGTTGGAAAAAATACCTATTTTCTTTGCATTCCTATTAAATCAGGAAAAGCCAAATTTAGGCCAAGAGCGCCCCGGAGTTTCTTTCGGCCTACTTCGCTCATACAGCTTACTGCGTGGCCTTTATTTTGGGCGGTGGGTGGTCTTGATCTCCTTAGACGATCAAGGTCAGGCCCAGCAAATCTTTACTGTCCATTTTATGCTAGGAACTCTGCTGGGTACATTTTAATGTCTTATTTAATTCTCTCTTGTCTTTGAGAGAGATGATGAGTATTTTCACTTCTTTGAGAGGTAAAGAAACAGGCTCAGAGAGGTGTTTGAACTACCCTCAAATTCCACACCTATTAATAACAAGAGCTAGACCTTATGCTCTCTGGTCTGGTCTGGTCTGGTCTGATCTGGTCTGATCTGATCTGATCTGGTCTGTTTTGTGTTTTGTTTTGTTTTTCATTGTGCTGGTGATTGAACCCAGCGCTTTATGCATGTTAGGCAAGAGCTTTATCACTGAGCTATGCCCAGAGCCCTACCTCAAACCTTGAAACAGAAGTATCACTTTTTCATTAAATACCTTTTTAAGAGGAGCTGACTGAGGAAGCAAGAATCATTATTTTGATGTAATACTTCAAGCAGACGCCCTCTGCAACGTAAATGATGCTGGGAAGTACGTAGTGGAATCGCATGCACGCTGACAGCTCAAGCTTTCGCAGTACTGTTCGCCAGTGTGAAGGAGGCTGGTATTATTCCCAGACCGAGGTCTTGTGGGGTTCTTTCCCAGTTCTAGATGTCCAAAGCAAAGATTGGGCAGAGACACAGAAAAGATAGCAAAGATGTGCATTTGTTGAAGGCAGGAAAGAGGTACCCTATGCAGGATGAGGGCACCAGGTGAGTAGTCTCTCTGTGGCCCCGAGGATAAGGCAGAGGGGTCTCTTGTATCCAGGATTCCTGGACTGGCTCCCCCAGTCACGCATTTAAGGCGTCAGGACAGTCGTCCTATCAGAAACTCACTTGGCCTGGTGCAGATTTAAGCTGCCCTATCAAAAGGCTTGTTGGGCTTCCTTCTGGATGTCAATGCAGGATAGAAAACAGCATTTTTCTGCTTGGTCCTGCAGACAGCCCCAGAGTCCAGTGAGGGACTGAAAATGGCACTTTCTGATTCGTTCCAGGTGTAGGGCTCAGGAACCGCGCAGTCATTTTGGATCCTGTATTCTGCGCATGCCCTCTCGGTTTTTATTACCTTTGACTTGGGGCCTATCGGTTTATTGTTGTGAGCCTATTCTCTAAAAATTCTAATGACTAAGTTGTCATCAAATTGCATTGACTGATTCTTACCTTGTGAGGTTACAGTGCTTGTGCTGTACTGAACGCCCAGCAAGGGAGAAGTTGTCAGGACAAAGAGCTCCTAGCATGCTCCTCATCTGTGGTCATCATCAGGCCCTGAGATGCTGCCGCGCTCTTAATGAGATACTTGAGATGGCTCCTACTACTGTGTTGTGTGATTCTCTTTGCACAAAGCCTATTTCATTCATTCGTTTTTGGGATACTATCATTTATCTCTTTGTCACACTATATTTATTACTTATAATACTGGACTTGTTGACTCATTAAATAAAATTAAAAACCATGCCGCCATGTTATTAACATCCAGTGGAGGATTAACCTTCATTATACAATCCCAGAGTCAGTTCTAACCTGCTTAGCAGTAAATAAAACTCACACTGGACGATAAGTTTCAATTTTCCTCTCTATCAGATGTGTGATCAAGTCTGTGCTCAGCAGCTTCACAATTGGCAGAAGCAGAGAAACCACATATATTTTTAATGTGATAAATAAAAAATGTTAATTCCTGCCATGCTGGAGAGGTTTGGAGTATGGAACAGAGAAGGACATGATTTGGAAATGCTGCCATAAAGACTTAGGTTGTAGCTGAGAAGATTGGAGGAGGGATGTCAGTTCTGGTACTTTTTCGTGGAGCTAGTTCTTTACAAGTTGCCTTCCAGCTTCTGAAGGTGCTCTCGGTGCACCATGAATGGTGGGAAGCATGTTTTCAGCCAGAGGGTGTGCTCTCCCACAGGTAAGCCAGCACGGGTACGACACTGCATTGCTAGTGGATTTAGCTGTCTTGATTTTGTAAATGAGAGCCCAAAATACCTGTGCTCGGTAATTAGTGCCACTTATTACATCAGTGTGCTATTTTGGCACCAGTCTCTTCTGTTGCAGAAATGTGAAGACATCTGTTTACTTTCAACTCTCAAAGACCTTTTCAAGCACCCTGCATTTGTAGGACACGAGCCTGCTCTTACATTAGAGTTCTTTGCAGTATCTTTTCTCTTCTAGAACATTTTTCTCGTATTATTGAAAATTAGTGAAAACATTTGAGCAAATTTAGACATAGCCTGATGAGAAATGACAGCTTCTAATAAAGGAAAGTGTTCTGCTTGAATCCTTTTTTGGGGGCTGTGTGTTTGGGGTTAAGTAAGGAAGAGTTTGATTTTTCAGCAGATGTAGTTCTTGGTAGAAGAGGCCCAGGTTTCTTTTCAAAATTACCAAAGTGGACCGTCCAGGGTGACAGTGTTTTTTTAGCAATGATAATGAGTCCATGGCAATTGAGTCTACATTTGGGCCTTTGATGCCATGCTGATTTGCAGGCCCGCAAGGAGATGAACTGAGGGGGACCACAGGCCAGCTTTCTGGCTAGCCTCCTGTGCAGCCAGAGTCTGCTCGAAGTGTGGGAAATGCTTTTCTAGAGGTGAACCACCATTTATGAAGCTACCTCACCATGGAAAGGACAGCCCTTGGTTTCTGCCAGAGGAATCTAACATAAGAAAAGCATCGTACAGGGAAGAATTAATTTCAACAACTGTGCTTGTGAGCTAGGCCCGGGCACTATGGGGGTGACCTGTTGAGAAGCTGAAACGCCAGTGGCGCCCAGGAAACCCTGTTTTGGAGGTTGCTCACATGAAGGTACTGGCGGTACAGGCTTCTGTCCTTTAGGACTTAATCCGGAGTGGGTAACAGAGCGCTGAGGACAAACTGGGGGGAAGCAGCGCCTGGGGACTCCTGGCGGAAGTCCCTGAGAGGCTGAGCTGTCTGGCTGTGAGCCTGGCGCCTCTCCAGGACTCTGCGTGTTTAGCGTCCCCTCAGCGCAGCTCTTTGTTTATGGTGGTCCCCAGTCTCCCTGGGCTTAAATCATACTTGTGGCTTGAGCCAAGTGAACAAGAGCTCCTTGCCCTAGAATTGCCAGCAGAGATCTCACCCTTAGGCCAGTCAATGTCTGCATTCAGACACGCATGGCTAACTACTTGGTCTGGATTTCTTCTTGCTTCCATTTTCAGAGCAGCTCCTGACACCTTCTTGCCTTTTGAGGAAGACAGAGAATACTTTTCCCAGAGAAAACACAGGTCATCAGGAGCAGAGGAGCTGATGCAGGCCAGGCAGTGCCCCACTTGTCCCACTGGGAATCAGGAGGCGCTTGCTCATTCTCTCACTGCTCCTGTCAGCAGAGAGCAATTGAGCCGACTACGGCCAAGCATTGTTCTAGGTGCTGGGAGTGCAACAGTACATAAACCTCTGTTCCTTTCTTCACAGAGTTCATGACATACTCGTTGTTCTTGGGGGACCTGGGTGGGGCATGTGCTCCACACATGGAGGGGTTGGTTGCTATAGCTACGGCACAGGGCAGGAGGGGTAATCCCGAGAAGGAGACATGGGGTGTATTAAGAAAGGAAGGAAAGGATGGAGACAGGTTTGAGTGCCTCCGAAGAAGCGGCCGCAGTGCACACGTGGAGTATTTCATCCGTCACAGTGGCATTTACCCTAGGTGTTGGAAAGCCGCTTTGTTAGTTGGGAGCGGGAGAGTGAATGTATTCACTTTTAAGAAAGCAGTTACGATCCTGTTATTTTAGACGCTTTGCCCACCCTGGAAGAAGCAACGAGTTGGTGATTTAACAACTTGTTACCCTATTAATGTCTACGATTATCTTTGTCACAATGTGAGTATAGCTGTCAGAGAAAGAGACAGACATTTCTCCTTCACTATCAGCAATAGAACTCAACTTCCTATCACTCCCAACAAGGCAGAGGCATCTGAGGCAAAACCAAGACTGTTGTAGAACATAAATATGTGGTGGTGGTGGGGGGGAGGTCAGTGATATCACTGGTGCCTGTGTTATTGCCCCCGAAGGTCACAGCTCTTCCGAGCATGACCCGATGGCTTATGAAACAAACAAGGAACCGAAATCAAACAAACAAAACAAAAGCAGGTGTGACAGGAGTATTTATAACTGAGGGGAAAAGAAATTTAAATGAACAGATGGGAAAATAAAAATAATACAGCCTTTCGATCGTAGCAGAATCGGGATTTTTTTTTGAGGTGTACAAGTGCGAAGGGGAATGTCTGATAGGGGCTCTCAGAGAAACGGTATCAGGAATGAAATATGTGGAGGTGAATCGAGGTCTGTGCGTTTTGGGGAGTGGCTGTAACTGAAGCAAGGCTTCCGGTACGTTCCGCCTTGCCCAAGAACCTCTGTGTCCTGGTGCGAGGGTGACAGGTAGTGAGTTTACGACAGAGGGAGGTTAAGTAGCTAAGATTCCGTAATGGACAAATGGTAACGCAAACAGTAAAACCTGCGAGTTCTTACCCTTCCTAAGCTTTAAAATTTATTTTAGAGTTCATTTGATTTTCTCTTTTGATTTTTGTCTTTGCTTTTTACACACTGCCTTCAAGGCCCTTGTCCCTTCAGCCAGTGGGAACTGGTTCCACAGCCTCCTGTAGATTCCCAAATCTGAAGATGCTCAAGTTATTCATATGTAAAATTGCATAGTATTTGTATATAACCTATGTCCATCCTCCTTTATATGTTAAATCATACGACTTACGATGCTTAATATAGTATAAACAATATGTAAATAATTATACTATATTGTTTAGGAAATCTTGGTAAGGATATGCACCTATAATCGTAAGTATATACTCAGTTTAAGAAATATTTTCAGTCTGTGGTTGGCTGCATCTGCAGACATGGAACCCAAAGGTGCAGAGGACCCATCGTGTTCCACATCACCTGGGAAACAGACCAAAGATGATCGAGGTCCTCCAGAGAAATCACCAAATAGCCTACCATTGCTATTAAAATAAAATCTTTCTTTGTATGGATTGCAGGGTTCTTTCTGCTCCTGCTGCTGTGGGTGGCGGAAACACCTGCTCTGAACTCCACTCTCTCTCCTGACATTCTTTGCTGTCAGTTCTCTTGCATCTCTGCCCTGCTGCCATCTTAATTATTTCCTCGTGTGCCCATGTAGTTTTGCTTATTCACTCTGTGATGACGATTATGCCTCCAAGTTGCATTTTTCTGAATGCTCGGTAATGGGAGCTTCTGGGATTCACAGTCTTACAAAAATTTTATAATATTATTTCACCTCTGTGTTTTTACACATTGTAAATGTACCATGATGTAACTGTTGGAAGAAATTGTTCAAGTGGTAGATCTGAGAGAGTTTGGTGTGGGTATTTCCTTTCAGACTAGAAGCCACAAGAACTTTAGGAGCACCAACTGTGCCTTAAATTCTTTCTCATAATATTTTTTTAAAAAAATCATTGGCAGTAGGTTATTTCTTCGTGGTTAACTTTCCTTTTCTCGTGCTTCTGGTAATTGGATGAGAAAAACCTTCATTTACCTCCAAAGTCTTGGTTCAGAGCTGAACTAGCTGATTCAAGACTTCTAATTATTTTGTCATATTTATGCCTGCCATAGGAAATGTGAAAGTGGATATTTTTAGATCCATAGTTTTAAATTATTAATCCAAGGAGTCAAAACTAGGAGAGCTCAGTTGCTGTATGGCATGCTGTATTCATAAACATTCTCGTATTGCAGAGCAGAATTCCTTCAATAAATCATAGGGGCTTTGCAGCAGTCCTTTGTCCTGGGTTGTGGATGAGGTGTTTTTCCTGGAATCACACCCGGGCATTGCCAGGCCTTGCCATCTCTCCCAGCTCATTTTCTTTGCAGAATTAGGGTTGCAGAAACTTGAAACTAATTGAAAAATCCCCTTCCCAAGTAGGCTAGAGGCTGAAGATTGTTTCCCAGCCTTGACAGATGATAGCCAGGGTCTGCTGTGATGAAAGTTACCCATGTGCCCTTGCAGCCCCTCCGTATTGAAATGTTTCGTATTGAAACGGTCTTCACCTCTTCCAGTTGAACTTTTTCTCCTAGTCATTGCTATCAGAAGTGACAGTCATTTTTTGAGGTGTGGGGGCTGCACTGTGAATCAGCCAGGGCCGCCTCCAGGCTAGGCAAGTGCTGTACCACCGAGCTACACCTGCAGCCCGACAGTCACTTCTAATCCAGCCTGTGCTGCATTATTTTCGAGGCCTGTGCTGTACCTCTTTAGGAATTTTGATAGCCTTTCTCACTGGATCTGGCTTGGGAAGCTGCTTGAAATGTAGCTTTTAGTAGTCAGTTTCATGATGTGCCACTCTTTCAAAATTTGCTTGGAATTCCTGTTTTGTCAGCCCACGGTAGAGCATTCTTGACCTCTGTCCTAGTTCAGAAACATCTTCCATTCAGAATGGTAGCTATGACGTTCGGCTGCCTATTGACTTCAGGAACCTGTTGGAAGGCACATTCTGCCTGGCATGGAAGTGCACACCTGTCTTCACAGGAGGACTGCAAGCCCTGGAGAAGCCTGGGGAATTCAGTGAGACCCTGTGTCACTCAGAAAATAAAACAGGGTTGGGGATATAGCCGAGTGCCAAGGTCTTGTTCAGGTTCTATCCCCATGTTTATTTCCATGGTTAGGTCTGCATGATTTAGCAACAGCCCAGCCTCCCTTTGGGCAGAGGACCTGCTGCATATTCCTTGAAGCCTGCAGTGTGTGCCCTGAGCCTGCTTTGGAGCCAGTCTGCGTGATGTGGCATTGGGCAATGTGCAGGGCTTTCTTGGCAACAGCTAACTGCTGAGGTTTAGCAGGATGTGTGAATTACATGTTCTGTTAATGGTAGGATTGTTTAGTTGGTTCTGTGACATCCTCATTGTCTGACTGGTATGAACATCTAACTCAGACCTAAGTAAGAAATGGTAATCTGGGCATGGTGGCACGCTACTGTAATCCCAGCACTCTGAAAGGTTGAGGCAGGAGGCTGAAAGTTCAAGCCCGGTCCAGGCACTCGATGAACAGAGGGAACTCTCTTGTCTCAAAATAAAGATCAAAAAGCCTAGGGATGTAGGCCTAGTTTCAATCCGTAGCACACCCCTACGCCCAAAAAAAGAAAGAAAGAAAGTGGTAGACCCAGAATCCCACTGTTCCTGTGATCTGGAAGCAGTGTATGCTTAACAGCCTCAGGGTGTGCTCTAAACTTGGGGCCCCAGGAAGCCACTGCTGAGGGTTAGGGTGCCTGGCCACCTGGACTCTGAGCCAGGAATCTAGAGTTTTTTGTGGCCAAGTTTGTTTTAAGTACTGAAGGAGAATTCTTTGCAGGGTTGTGAGCTGAGAAGGACCAGCCATTGCTTTAACTACATCAAGGCTTCCAGTGATAAAAAGGTCGAGCCCTTTGTCATTCAGTGAGTCCTCCAGCTTTTGGAAGGACTGTAAGGAGCGTCTGGACATCCCTTCTCTCCTGTACATTATCTCCCAGGCTACCTCAAAATTTGCCGTCTCTCCTAGGAGCATTGTCAAAGTGATGTTTCTAACCGAAATCTACCTTCTGAGCTTTGGCCTGAGTAGCCTGCTTCCTCCTGAGAATTGAGGTTCTCAGGGCACCTTAAAAACGAGAGTGTTATCTGCCCCTGGCCATGTTCTGCTTGTCACCTCAGCTTGCTCCTCCTCAGAGCTGCGGTCCAGTGCATGGCAGAACTGTAAGTCCTTTTGCATGAGCTTCAGACCTGAGAGTCCCCTCTCCCTGTAGTCATCATCAGCTGTCTCCTGTCAGTTTTCCTTCTCAGTGTCTCTTGAACCCATCCTCTCTGCCATCCTCACTGCCACCACTCGGCAGTCATCTCTTGCCGTGACACCTGCAGAAGACTCTGAGTATCTCTGCGTGTTGCTGTCACTTTATTCCCGTGTCTGCAGGAGCATCTGGAAGGTCTTTTGAAAACGACTGTGTCAGTAACCTTGTAGAGGACACAGACACACACACACCCACACACACCCCTTACCCTCTGCAGTGGCGCCCCCTTCTGGAGAATGACAGCTCTGCCTACTTCTCCTGCCACTTTGCTTTCCATTTCCCTTGGCTCCATTCTGGCACAGCCTCCTGCCCAGGCTTAGCGCCTTCTTCGGGAGGCTTCTCTCTCCCGCACTGACGTTCTCCCCGTAACAGCGTCACCTTTGCTCTGCTGCTGGCCGTCAGGTCGTCTGGAAGGGGCAAACGTGGAGCGGTCTGGGCATGCGCACTCAGCCAGAGGAATGGTAAGGAGGGAGACTGAGCGCCATCCGTGCGGGGGCTGCCTTTGTCCTGCAGTCTTTGCAGGGCTGGCTGGAGGCCAGTGGTGGCCTCCCTAGGAAGAGTTGCTCCTCTGGATACTGGGCAGCGTTTCTGAAGGGTCACTAAGGGCCTCCCAGCAGATTTAACGTTAGGTGCTGAGTAGCAGTTAAACTGTGTCCTAAATGTGACCAAGGTGATTCTGTGGCGCAGGGGAGACCCTCCCCGCAGCCTGGGCTGCCCATCTGATTGACATAGTTTCCAACCTAGGGCTCGCCCTTCTAATCTAGTGCTGCGCATTCTCTGCCAATGGAGAAGCCCCAGGAAGGGCGCTGTGTATTCCGTAGCTTTCGTGTAGTCCTCGGTGCTCAGTGAGGGTGAGTGAAAGGGCCTGAAGACCCTCCCGGGGATACAGAGCAGGGACCCTGGAGGCGCCACTCTAAAGCGAGAGGGCCCTAGGGGTACATGAGGGGCTGATGGGATCTGCTGCTCTCAGCATGGAACCTGCTCCTAGAGTGACTTCTCCGCATGGTTTTCTGAATTTCAGAGGGCTCTGTTCCATGTGTGGCCGAGGTGAAGACCACTCCTGCATATCCGACTCTCCTTGACCAGGAGTGTTGGGGAGGAAATCTGGGCAGAGCACTAACTCTCACTGATCTGCCAGTTGGTTTTCCGAAGGGATTTCCTTGGACTTCAATGCTAGCTTGCTTGACTTCTCCTTTTGTGCCGACTTCAGCACCAGAGTCCCATCTGCACCTGGAGTCCTGGCCCCCTGTGGAGGCGTGAACAGAGCTCCCTGCTGGCTTCTCTGATCCGGGGGTCGTTTCCTATGTCTCTTAGTGACCATGTGCTGGGAAGTACATAGTGGGATTTTGTGCACGATCTGACTGCTTGTTGAATCTGAGTAGGCTAGAGTGCTAAAACTGTGAGGGTTGAGAAAAGCTACACAGCCCACCTGCTGCCATCACCCCGATGGTCTGTATAAGATAAAATGGTAGATAAACACAAGGTTGGCTTGTAGAGCTTTTCTTTTTAATGAAGTAAGCAATGGGGACCCACATAGATTCACAGGGGAGACATTTACTACAGTGCTGAAAAATAGCACAGTTTGAGCAGGGAGCCCGGGCTTGGGAGAAGCAAGGGGGAGAGTTTAAGATGAATTCTTTGGATACTGACAGAGGTAGGCTATTTCCCCCCCGCCACCTTTTTTTTTGCTATTCCCGTTTATCTCATAAAATCTCACAGTACCCCCAGTTTTCTTTCTTGAGCTACATTACCACAGTGGCCCCCTGGAAATATTTTGTACTGAAATTATGAGCATTTGGTAGCATAGAGGGAAAAAATCAGGATGTACAGGCAAGAACATCCTGAGATGTGAGCTGGAGGACTTAATAAATCGAATGTAAGTGGAGAAGCTTGGAGAAAAAGACATTTAGGTAAAAGAAATGGCAGGCATCTGAGTTTGAACAACATCAGCTTGTCCAGGGGAAGAGGGAGACTTCTAAAAATCATCTGAAGAAATCAACTTGGGATAAATTGTTATAATCATAGCATTATTTCAATGTAATGAACTTACATAATGGCATCTTCTGGAAGTTAATCTAACACTCACCCCCACCTTGGTTCTTGGACGTAAACTGTGGTTTTGGCTAAAAACCTGGTGGATGAGAATCACTGACTGCTCTCCTGGATGGATCTGTGCACGGTTCTGTCCAATCCTCTGACTTCATTATTTTGTACTTCGGTCATTCCTAAACTTTCATCCATGTGACCTAGTCTTTATTATTTGTGACCCTATAGGATGTTAGATGTTTTCAACTAGAAAATGTTAATGGCCATTTTTTTCCTCATGAGAAGTAAATGTTATATAAATTGAATTTTAATGCTTTTATGGTCCCAGAGGATGATAAAAACCATTAGCTAATGACAATGGTGATGTTCAAATTGTTTCTAATTGCTGGACTAGTATTTATAAGTTGCAATGCTATGCTGTCTCATTTTTGACTTAGGAAAAATTTATGAACATCTACATAAACGTGTATGAATTAGGCATGAGCAATAACATAGCATAAGATGTACAGCTATAGTTTAAGTCTATTTATATGTCTGTTTGCATCCTGAGCAGTATTGGTATCTGGCTAGAAATCTGTCTGCTCAATTATAACTAAATGTCAAATTCCCCTACAGTTACCCGTTATTAAAAATATCCTTGTCTTAAATTTAGTTTGGTGGGGGAATATGCTTGGTGATTATCCTCCTGTGTTTCTCTGGGGAGTCAAAAATTTATGTTATGTTCCAGTTCCACTGAAATGATAGCATTCACAAGCACACACATATCTATATGTATATACAAATGCACTTGAGAAAGTTCTCCATGAACAATAGGTGATTTTAATATTGTCTGACTTAAAATAAAAAAGCTTTGTTTCATACCACTGAAGTGTCATGGAATTCTTATTTTTCTCCATTCCTAAAATAGGTAGTACAACATGTTACACTCATTAAAGAACAGAATTTCAATTTTAGGTGTAGAATTGCCAAGTTCATTATTTCTGGGGAATGGAACAAATACAACAACCACTTATTTATGAATAAATGAAATATATTTACTAAAAAAATGGTATGTTCTATTGTTGTTAGATATATATTTCCTGCAACAGACATGGTCCTTCTTCTCCAAAAAGGGCCATGAAGAATTGTTTTAAGTTTCCATTCGGTTAATTACTTACATAGAATGTATCACCAACTTTTGTACACTCTGCCCCTAACACACTCACACATTCGTACTGCAGGGCAGAAGCCATAAAAGAAGCAATTGTGGAAACAAGTGTTGCAGCTACATGAAGAGACTTTCAGAAACACCTTCACAAAATTTGGTTGGTGAGACATAATATTATTTCTCCTCAGCCGTATTATTCATTGGTTAAAAACATAGTTAAGACCCAGTAGTTGCTAGTTTGGCTAAAGAGATTCGGAAAGACTGATCACCAATTAACTAAGACCTGTTCTAAAGACCTACTCAACATTTAACTCAGTAGATGTACGGAGAAGCTTGATGTAGGGTAATTGAAAGAAAATAAGAAAGCTGAGGCTGGACAAAAACGACTGCCCTGGGCTTGGTGACCTGGCTTGCAGTCCTCACTGCTCTGGGGACTGGGGCAAGAGGATTGTTGGAGCCCAGGAATTCAGTGCAGGCTGGGCAACACGGACCCTGTCTCATGTGTGTGTATGCGAAGTAATAATTGTAAGTTGTGGTGGACCCTGGACTCAATCCGCAGCACTAGGAGATAAAAAGAAAAGGAAAAGGATTGTTACTGATAAGTTGAAGTGGAAAAAAGAAATACGGCCCATCACCTTATATCCAAATGTTGAGATTCGTACTTCGCGGCAGCGGTAGAGTGAAGTTGCACGTTTTCTTTCCAGAGCGCTGTCCGGGTGTAGCATCGTTTCGGGTCAGACAGGTGCGGTGGCGTCCAGGATGGGTCTTCCTTAGTGGCTGTTTCGCTGTCTTGTGTCATCCTGCCTCAGTGTGTCTCTTACTCCTCCAAAACATTCCAGCATGAAATTACCTTGGGTCGTAAAAATCCTTATGATTTTCTCTTGTTTTAGTCTGTTGACTTGTTTAACACACAGAAATCTGAGTTGAAAACTTGTCTTATTCCACATTAATATTAACTTGCAATCCCTCGCTCATCACTAAATCACTACAAATAAAAACCATACTGTGATGAATGTTGCTTGTCTATAAATATCACCTGAAAAAGAGAGCAAATAAAGCCGTGTATGTTTAACTGGGAACAGTTGAGAATTAATGCTAAATTAAAATATTGTCATACAGATTAGGAGAGGCACACACACACAAACAGTCAGTCTCTGAAGCCTCTCTCCTTAACCGTGAACACTGAATAATAATTATTTTATGAAGGTAGTGCATTGTAAATATTTATACACTGAAATGTAAAACAGCGAGACCACAGTGAATAAATTATTTTGAAATATTTTAAAATCCAGTTTTTATATGCTTTTTAGTAAAAATTATTCATGGTGATCAATATTTCTTTCTCACTTGCCATCTGCTGTGCTTCTTTGGCTGTGCAGTGTTAGGTGAATGATGCGCGGTGCTGTATAATGTACTCCGCAGATTTATTGACTGGGGCGCAGCATTGCCAGAGGGGCCATGCAGACCGGTAATCAGTAAGCATGGGTCTTCTGGTGTCGGTAATGGCAGACCTTTCCCATCCACCGGAACAGTTAGGTGTTCGTGGTGCCTTCGTCTCCTCGCTGTGCTCTCCTGTCGTTCAGTAGCTTCTCTGTAGGGAGGGGAGAGAAACTCAATAGTACATAGCACAGCATAACTGGGCGAGAGAGTCTCATTTGTGTCCCACCGAGTCTCAGTGTTCTTTTGTTCTGCCTGACATACAGGATGTGAAGAGCCCATCTTTCGGTGTAATCCTGTTCCTCAAGTCTCAGGAGCCGGTTTTGCACCGTCGAGCGCCCTCTTTCCTCCCTGCCCCCAAACCTGAAAGCCTCAGCTGGGGTCTTTGGGCTGAGACAATGGCACTTCGGTGGTTTGTCCACCCCTTTCTTAATCGGAAAGCAGACATCTGTAGCTGATTAATAATCTGTGACTCTTATAGTTTCCTCCTGTTATTTGGCTTGGAGGATTTGCCTTAATGAGGTTGATATGTTTTGCCGGTTTGTTGGGTACCCTTTTCGTTCCCCCAAGCAAGGCGTGGTAAACTTTACTGTGTTAACTTCTGCTTGTCACTGGGCTAGTTACAAACACTCAAGGAATTTTTTCAGTCGGATGAAAGGCTACCCATAGCGTGATGTTGTCTGTATTTCTGGACAGGTGAGGGTGAAAGGTTCTAACACTGTCTCATCCGTGAAGCCATGCTTGGTTCTCTTAGTTTAATTGATCGCCCTCTTTTGTATGCTTCCATAGTTTGGGTGTGTTTTTGTTTTCATTTACAGTTCTTTTTTATGAGCCTGCCTTATGTAAGTTGCCTTTGTGTTCATCCTCCCTGCTGGATATGGCACAGTCCGCAGAGAGAGGAGCTGAGTCTCTCTCCTCTTCGCTTCAGTTCATAGAACACAGAACATACAGCTGATAATGACTTGTTAAATTGGAGATTGTCAAAATTTTCCTGTCTAAATACCCTCTGAACCCTCATTGTATCAGCCAAGGATCATTGGGTGGAAAGAATAGAAACTGATGCGAAGTTTCTTTAAGCAAAGGTGCAGTTC
Organism: Chinchilla lanigera; assembly: GCF_000276665.1. Taxonomy (NCBI): domain Eukaryota; kingdom Metazoa; phylum Chordata; class Mammalia; order Rodentia; family Chinchillidae; genus Chinchilla; species Chinchilla lanigera. Next base: position 3,993,071 of record NW_004955517.1, on the reverse strand, counting down.
TGCTGGAGAATACAGGAGTGTGGATCGCATTCAAAGCTGGGCAGGTCATCCAGCCTGGACTCGGGAGCGGAACCCATTGTGGGAAGGTCCTGGGATCTGCATCCCCACTGTGCAAAGCCTGACTGCCCTTTGGATGGACGGTTCCGTTGTGCCCTGGTCCCAGGAACTGCCATTCTATAGAAGCAGTGTCTGTCTTCATCTCCAGAGATTTTCCTCCTTCACTAAATGCTGGCCGCTGCAAGCTTAAGGCCTTAGTATAACTAGTTTTGTTTTCCAATTTCAGATTATGGGTCTTCTTTGGACTGAGAGTGTCCCAGTTAATGGAGACAATGCCCTGGGGAAAGGAAGGTATCTAAAGAGGGTCATCCGGTTTGGGGAGTTACCCCTTCTTCAGACAGACAGATTCCCTGATTCCCTGCAGGGTAGGAAAGGACGGGCAGAAGTGATTGGTGGAAACAAGTGAGATGTGTCTGCAGCGGGGTCTGCCACCAGAAGACATTGGACGGCGGTCGTACTGGCCTGGGAGACAGTAAAGGCCGTATTCATTTTGCTTTGTCCTTAAAATACCTTCATAAAACTTGTGTTTACTTCTATCAAATATAACATCTACCGTGTTGGTCCATGTGTCTGCCTACACAGGAAGCCGTCCCAGGACATTTGAGCTCGCTAGTTTTGCACTTAATGCTCTCCTCCCCCCGTCTGTTCTGTAAAGGCTTTTGTCCATGGCTTCCCACGTGCCTGGGACCCCCTCCCCGTCTCTGTGTGCGTCACGAGGCCCTGTGTCGCAGCCATGCCGCACATCCCTGTAGTCCCACACTGAGAAGGCTGAGGCAGGATGAGTAATTGTTTGAAACCATCCCCCTCAAAACTGAAGTTTTCCAAGCTTGTGCTTTTTTTTTTTTTTTTTTTTGACTTGGGTAATATGTTTCTCTCTGATGAGAGCTCGAGCCAAGAAAGTTTTCTACTTTGTCCACTTTGAATCTCATTGCTTGGTCCACCGTGGGAGCCTAACTGTGTATTTCCTGTGTGACTGGCCGCCTGGCATACATCTCCCAGAGGTGTGACACAGCCTGCTTTTTCAACAACGGAACCCTTTGTTAGGTCATCTGTGTCTGAGTGGTAAATCCCCTGTAAATGGAGCAGTCCATAATGTGCATAATGTAATCATTTAGCTTTTGGGGTGGTTTTTCTGCACCATTTGGTCAAGTCATAAACCTAAGTTATGAGGTCTACTCCGGAGACTGAGTCTTAGTAAAACAGATCAATGGGATCTGTCTGGGGAAGAAGGAATTGAATATCCTCCGCTTGACAGCTGAAGAGGGTCGTTGTCTTCGCTTCCCAAGTGTAGGACTAATCGTCCAGATGTGTCAGGGGTGGTTTCTTGATGAGCAAGTATGCAGTTGTGCCCTCCTTTCTTCTGAATAAGAGGACAAGATAGCGTTGGGCTTGCTGCTTCTGGTAGTAAGAAGTTATAGCTTTATAGAGGGATTGGGGAGGTATCTCCATGTTCTAGCTAGTGTCGCTTATACGTAGGTACCCCAGCTTTCAAAATCCTATGATTAAGGGCAGATGGTGGCAGGGATGGACACTTGCATACTAGAGACTTGCTGCAATCCCACATCTTTTGCTTTTCAGCTCTGTGATTTTCCTTGGGCAAATTACGTTCCTCGCTAGCCTGCATTCTTTATGCTAAGTTAGGGATAACCACAGATTGTCAGAATAGAGATCTTGTAAGGAATCATGGGGCTGACCAGTGTCTCGTCTCCAGGACCCCCTTCAGAAGTGGCCCTGATGTCACCAGGAAGAAGGCAGAGAGGTCAGACTGGTGCTGATAGCCATAAACATGATCTTGGGCAGGATAAGTGTAGACAGACAGATGTTCATGTTTATCCACTGCTGAGAATCTAGGTCTCCCTTGCTGCCTCCATGCTGTACCGCTAGAGCTCATGTATCCTGAAAAGGAATGTGCACGATTTCTGCCAGCTGTGGGAAGAGTCTTGCAGCTAGGGTATAGGGCATGTTAATGTTCGGGGTCAGATAAATAGAGAATTAAGTCATTTATTCTTCTCCTCTTGCTGCTTAGACCAGATTAATTTCTGCTTTCTGGGAGTAATTGAGGCCTACTTCTTTACTTAGTTCCCTATCTAAGAAAGGTGAGGCATGTTGTTCCTGCATGGTTGGATGATCATGTGTCATGGTGGTGTTCTGTTTGATCTGCACACTGTATTCAAGAATAAGAACAGACCAAAGAAATCCAGTCCTTGCTTAAAAAAATCTTGATTATTCTCTGGGTCAGTTTTCTGAGTTTGGACAACTGCTTCCAGCTGTTGGAGGCTGACTCCTTGCTAGGAATTCTCAGAGTGGACCAGCACCACCACCTGGGGATTATTAGAAATGCACATTCCTAAGGGCCCTTAGCTTCTCAAGGGCTCCATGTAAGCTGGACGTGGTGGCGCACGCCTGTAATCCCAGCACTGGACAGCCTGAGGCAGGAGGATCGTTGTGAGTTTGAGACCAGCCTGCGCTACAAAGTGAGCTCAAGGCCAGCCTGAACTGCATAGTGAGACCTTGTCTCGAAAAGACCAAAAAAAAAATGGAGCTCCAGATAAATCTTCAGGCAGGGTGTGGTGGGGCAAGCCTGTAATCCCTGCAGGACCCTGGAAAGCTAAGGCAGGAGGATCTCTGATCTGAGTTGAACCTGGGCAACCTAGAAAGACCCTGTCTCCAAATAAGAACTGAAAATTGCTGAGGACGTAGTCCAGTGCTGGGGTTTCCCTCGGTTCAGTCCCCAGCAACTCACACACAGGTGTACACAGAAACCCACCTTTCTACACCTGTCCCACCCCAGCCCTGAGCTGTGAACATAAGACACTGGTGGCAGCAGCTGTCTTGTGACGCGACGCTGTCCAGATGATTCCCAGGGGCTCGCCTTGAGCAGTTGTCTCTACTGAATTTGTGCGCTGAAGGCCTCCTCCCTGGCTTCACCCTGCCATCGTCTGCCTTCTGCCAGTGCCTCTCCCTGCTTGAAACGACCTCCTTGGAGTTGATTTGCGTTCTGCCTCAGTAGATCTCACACCTTAAGCTCTTCTAAGCCTGCCTGGAGATACATGGTGAGAGGAACCTGTCTCTAAGCGTGTGCTTGACATCTGGGAGACCGTTGACACGCAAGACATCCCCAGGAGTGTAGCCTGTCCAGAAAGAGCCGATTAACTTTCTCCTTTACAGTATGAGGAGATCCCATTTTCCTAAAGAAAAATAGAGATTTCGACAAAAACGTGCCTGACTGCAAATCTTCGCTTTGCTCCTAAAAGTGCCTTTATTGATTGACTTTAACCTCTTGAGAATTTTTCTCCCGTGAAGTGGGTGCAACACAAGCTGCCTTGGAGCAAAATGGAGGGACTTGAATGTGGTAAGGAAGTGTCTCCTTGGCTTACAATTTCATTGTAATATCTACAGTCAATCCATCAAGCTGTGCTGAACAAATATGTACTTGAAGAAGCATAGTTAAAAATGGCAACTTGTTTGGTTCACCGGTACGCCATGTATTTAGTCCCATGTAACCACCCGTAGATTATATACACTAAGTCTTCTGCATAATATTTTCAGTGAGTGGTTTTTGATGCTTTGTATGTGCCAGGTGGTTTTTTAGAAGGTGAGACACCACAGCGACTGTTTTGACAAGATCTCTGCTTTTCTGGTGCTTGGACGCCTCTTCCAAGGTGCAGAGGAGAAAGTCAAGTGTGGGAAAGATCAGATATTGCGATTCTGTGTGTTCTTTCACAGAGGGTTCTTTTCAGAGCCTTAGTTGCTCATTTAATGCATCTGGGGATCATATAACCAGCTGGAAATCACGCACAATAGTAGAAATAGAATTGTGTCACGTGGTGTTTGCTTTGGAAGGCCAAAGCTGTGATGGTGAAGTTGTTATCTTTTCAGGAATGCAGACCTGAGTTGATGGACTGAGACTTCCATTTTATCCTATCTCATGTGGTTTGGAAACTTTCCCAAAGATTTTTGGCAGAATGTTTTTGAAGCATAAGCCGTGACTTAGACGGGATCAAATTAGCCAGTAATCCTCAGGGAAGTACAAATGGAGGATGAATGTGGGAAATGCCCTGGCCAAGGGCATCCTTCCTTGCAGCCTGGGGGTATCTCGGAAGACTCCCCGCTCTGTGCCCACCCCTGGGCAGCATTGCCATGGTCACGTTTGTTTATGGCAGATGATGAGTTAATGACCTCCCCCTACTGCCGGCCCTATAGCAAAATGTTCTTTTGAGATCAAAAGCCCCTATCAAACGCTGTTGAATTCCAGGTCGCCAGCTGCCCTTTGCGGGAAGGAAACGCGATGTTACCTGTTCTGCGTTTCTCCAGGCGGCTGTAAAGCCGCTAATTCCCCATTCATGTGGATCTTCTCCTGTCTTTTCTGCCGCAGCCCCTTTCCCAGTCTGTGTTACAGCCTCTTTGTCCTTCCTTGTTGTGCCACGCCTTCGCTCGCATGGCCCAGCCTGAGCTCCCGCTTTGTTCTCTACTTTTTGAAGCCTTTTTGATGAGTTGCTGGGTAGTTCCAGCCCACGCTATTGTCGTCTGATCACCTATCATCTCGTTGACCTACAATTTTCGAAGGAAAGCACTATAGATTAGACCCTTTGTGAATTACTCTGCCTTTGAAACATTTCTGAAGAAAGTGAAAGAATTCTGTGGTTGGTAAAGAATCAAGAATAATAACTACGTTAAGTGAAAGCCTTTGGAATAGACTGACTAATAGAGGGAGAAGGTATACCGTGTTTAAGTGGGTTCTGCTAAAGTACCTGCACAAAGAGTTTCAGGTGTGCTCAGTCCTTCGCTCATCTTCCTACAGGTGTTTCTCATAGTCCTATCTTGCGCTCAGTATTGGGTAATCATCCCGTTCCCGTTGATAAGAGCTCATGGTTAGCCTGCAGCATGTTCTCTGCAAGGCACCATTTAACACACTTGCCCCCGTGCAGTGCTGTGGGTTAATGCACTGATGAACCCCATTTTACAGACAAGGAAATCGAGGCACAGAGAATTTAGGTGACTTTCCTAGGATCACATATAGATCAGGTAGTGGATGTGGGGTTGAGGGGTCTGGCTCTGGTGTTCATGAATTATGCATGAGTTATCTTTTTATTGCCGTGTTATGAATGACTTATTTCTTTACTGAACTTATCTAGTTGAATCAAATCCATGAAGTTTTATTTTCAAAACTCTCAAAGCAAACTTGTGTTCCATGAGAAAAAGCAAATGTTTATTCTCACTCTGTGTGCATTCCCATAGGCTCCAAACCATAGTTCAAAGGAAGGAGATTTAACTACATTTACCATTGCCTCACACCTGACATTGGACTTACCTGTCACCCCGTCTTCCGTGCTGACACTTAACATGTGGTATTTGGTTCTCAAGTTTAATGTGGGCAGCACCTTGCATGCTTAAGTACCCGCTGATGGGTATTTTGATGCCATGGAATATGTCAGCGCCAGTGGAGCATTGCAAGTTAATTACTTGTGTGAACAGCAGGAAGTGCTGGAAACAGGCAGCCACCAGCAGTTCGGAGATCAGCCATCGCTTGAGACACCTGCGTGGGGTTGGGCCGGTGCTGCAGCGTCTCGTGAGCGGGAGCCGTGGAATGAGCTAAGGGGGGCCGTGTTCCAGGTGAGTGTGAGGAATGTTGACGGACAGTGCATCAGAACATGGTGTTAAGCAGGGTGTGGTGCCGTGGGGCTGCCTCCTGGTGGCACCAGTGAGGTTGTGTGACAGGGGTTTGTGCACAGTACCACTTGGATTCCATTTCACATGGGATAAAAGTTTCATGTGGAAGCATTTGTTACTGGATTGGGCCCAGTGACTTCGTTTGCATTCACGGGTTTGTGTCTCACTTTGCTAACTCAAGACGCACTGGTACGCAGTGTGAGCTGACACTTTCGCTGTTCTCCGTGGTCCACAGGGAACCTAACGGAAAGGTAGTTGGAGAGCTGCAGCCGCTGCAGTGTGTGAATTGCAAGGCTTGGCGTGATGCAGAATTGCGGCAGCAAGCCCTTTGCGCTGCTTAGCTCCTGTGCTTAGTAAGGCTGCTTTGAGGGGCGTCCGCGACCAGTGTTCTCTCCTACCCATCTCTTGGGGGTGTTCTGAAATGTATGGTGGGGTGGTGGGAGGCAGGAGCTGTCATAAACCACACAAGATCAAGCTTTTCCCAGTGAACTGGTGGGATCTGTGGTCCCAAAGGAAAGCAGAACAGTTTTCTGAAGCTCATGGCAGAATAAGCTGACGAGGGATGGAGGCTCAGGGAAGACCTCTTTGAAGACGTGCAACTTCTGTTGCAATGCGGTGATGCGCTGTGCAGTCTAGGCCTGGCCCGGGCCGTTACGAGATGGCACACAGACTTGTCAAGCCATCACAGAGCTGCCTTGTCCCCGTGTTCTGATATTGAGATGGCTCTCTCAGTAGGTCTGGTGGTTGTTTGATCTTTTGTATTGAATTGTAAAGGGTGTTAAGGAACCAGGGAGAATGGAGTGTTAAAAACCTCCATTACAAAAATTTTGTTATTGCTCATTTTATCAGCAAGGCCTTCAATTTGTCTCAGGCTTTTCAGTTCCCACATCTCCTTTCTACTTGTCAGAAGTGGTAAGAAATATTAACCTACCACAGGAATGGTCTCAAGCCTCATTTCAAATGTGAGTAATGCATCAAACTTGAAGTCTTATATTAGCTGCATTTGGGATGTCTAAATCCATTCCCTCACTGGGAAGGAGAGGTGTACAGTTAAAGGCAGAAAAGGGCTAATGACATCATAATTTATAATCATGGCCGTCTAATCAGAAATGAGTGACGTTCTCACAGATTTAGTGTCCATAACTGCCGCTGAACACACATTACATATTCGGCTAATTCGAGCAGGTGCTTTTTGTGTTTGTTCAGATGGCCATGCCTATCTGACTGCTCTGTTTTTTAAAAAACACTTTTTAAAGTGAAATTCCTAGTCCAACATACCAGATGTATTTAAACAAGGATAAATGCATGTATATGTATACAAAATGTTATATTTTTTCAGTAAATATGTATTTCTGCATATACATATGGCTTTTAAATTGTTTTTATTGAGCATGGAAAAGAAACATTTTAAAATGAAAAAGATACACGTAAACTTTAGATATAAACTCTGGTTTTCCATGTAGATGTGGAGGTGAGGAATGTGTACGTTCAAATACGTAAAACTCCATACTGGGAGTTGAGTTAGGGAAAAAAAAACCCAGAGTAATATGCTGTTCTTCTTTGAAGTAATTGCTCTAGGCATGAAGCATACTGGTTCATTGTGTTTGGATCATAAGCTGGTACTTTCTACCCCACAACCTCAGAATACACATTCTTCTCAGCATGGGATCTTCTGCAAAATAGACCACATACTAGCCCAAAGAGCATGTGTAAATAAATGCAGAGATACTGGAATTATCCCACGTATGTTATCAGACCATGGTGCAATGAAATTGGAAATCAATGGCGAAAACCCCACAAAAACTATATAAACACATGGAAATTAAATAATGCCTCCCTGAACAACCAGTGGGTCACAGATGAAATTAGAGAGGAAATTAAATAGTATTTACAATTAAATGATAATATCTACACAACACATGGGAACTTACGGAACGCAATGAATGCAGTTCTAAGAGAGAAACTGATAGCGGTGAATTCTCATATCAGGAAAACAGAATGAGCTCAAATACACCACCCGATGTTGAAACTCAGACTTTGAGAAAAATAAGAACAAGTCAATCCCAAAGCTTGTTTGAGAGAGGAAACTATAAAGATCAGAGCAGAAATTAATGAAGTTGAGACGAAGAAAACAATACAAAGAATCAATGAATCAGAGAGTTGGGTTTTTTGAAAGATTAAAAAAATTGATAAGCCCTTAGCTAACCTGATCAAGAGAAGGAAGGATAAGACTCAAATTCCTGTAATTAGGAGCACAAAGGGTAAAATCACAGTGGATCCTGTGGAAATCCAGAAGGTAGATCATCAGTACCTACTTCTAGAACCTTTACTCTAGCAAGATGGGTAGCACACAAGTAATGGACAGATTCCTAGATATATGTGAATTCCCACAGTTGAATCAAGAAGATACAAAAATTCTAAATAATCCAATATCAGTCAGTGAAATGGAAAATGTAGTTAAAAACTTAACACCAAAGAAAAGCTCAGGTCCTAATGGATTCATTGCTGAATTCTATAAGAAATTTAGAGAAAAATCTAATGCCATTACTCCTCAAACTCTTCAATGAAATTGAAAGGGAGGTAATACTCCCAAAGTCATTCCTGGAAGGAAGTAGTACCTTGATGCCAAAAATAGAGTTAGACCCAGCCAGAAAAGAGAATTATAGGCCAGTCTTTCTAATGAACACAGATTCAAAAATCCTCAGTAAGATACTGGCAAAAAGAATGTAGCAAATCATCACAAAGGTTATACACCACGACCAAGTAGGATTCATCCCAGGGATGCAGAGTTGGTTCAACATATGCAAATCAATAAATGTAATACACCATATTAATAGAGACAAAGACAGAAACCATGTGATCATCTCACTAGACGCAGAAAGGCATTTGATAAATGGTATGAACCACTTTTACACAGAAAAGTGTAAAAAATTTTACCTTAATCATTTGTAGGATGGTAAATTCTACAGTTATGGGTATATAATTCCATATTCTGTTTTTGTAGTAATTTCCCTTGTGAAATGGTTGTTGCCTCTGCATTTCCCAGCTGTGCTTCATTCAGCCACGTGTGTGCACCCTCTCAGTCTTGGCGCAGGCCGTCTGTCATTCCCCTTCGGCATACGAATGAAGACATGAACCCTACCTACTGTAACTCTGCTCCTGTGTTGAATTGGATTTTCTTTGGTTCTTAGATTCTCACATGTAGACTCGGTGGATATAAATGTGAAAATTGTTGCAGCTTTAATAACATGACGAGAATTCTCGCTGAACCATTTGTGTTTCATCGGAGTGCAAATGGCTTATGTGAGAGTGGTTTTGCCTTTGTTCCCCACCCCTTGTCTTTATTACAGATGTGGTTGATCCAGGCCTGGTAAAATTACGATGGTGCTGTCTTAGGTTGTCTTTCAGCTATTCACTTCAGTTTGTTCGGTATTACTTTCTTTGGGTGCTAAGTGGTCAGTTGGGACAGGAATGCTTAATGCAGATGATCATGGTGGTACTTTGTGGTACCGATGTTGATATTTCAGGGATTATAGGTAGACATTACATGTCAAAACAATCAACTTTAAAGAACTTTTGTAGGGTAATTCCTCATCACTCACCTTGGTTTAAACCCTTAAGTTCTTTGAGACATGGTGTCTATAGTTTACCCAGTCTACTGAAAAGATGCAGTCATATGTAATTAAAAGCACCAACTTGAGCTTTACGCTCATCTGTATTTGTATGCTCACTTGGTGAGATGTAATGCCCCTGTGCATCGGTATCTAAGCCTGTATAAGTAAGTATAAATTTGTCTCTGAAACCGGGCAGAGTGAGGAGTAACATGGAACAACGACCGGGCTCATCAAACACGTCCTTCCTGAAAGGTAGTCATACTCACAGCAAGAGTGGCAGTCGTACGCACAGAAATGTTTTCCGTTAGGGCAAAGAACCATCTCCCTCTCTCCTTCCCTTCCTCCCTCCCCAGCTTCTGGAGTATCCTGGGAATAGATCTTAATAAATATGGGACTCAAAAATACTTTGAATGAATACCTGCATTAATGAATGTATAATAGGAGTAGTAAAGAATACTTTGCAAGTGAATTAATTTTTCATGAGGAATTTAATTGAATACACGAAATAATAAAAGACCATTGAGTACACCGTAGTCCAGTACTGAATTTTGTGTTACAAATTATTTTTCTCATAAAAAATATTGAAGAAAAGTGGAGGAGACATTATTCAGAGGGACAGGAGTTGGGCTTGGCGGTTGGCTGGAGTGAGCAAGGTCTGGCGATCAGGAGATAAAAGCATAAGGGAAGGTAGGTCTGAGTTTATAGCAAGCTGCATCTTTTGGGAGTTCTGCTTTGCTTTGTTTTGTTTTTTTAAGACAGGGTCTCTTTATCCCATTTAGGATGTCTTTGAACTCACTGTGTAGACCAGGCAGGTTTCGAACTGAGGCAGTCTTCCTGTCTCAGCCTCCTCCGTCCTGATATTATAGGTGTGCACTATAGGCCTGGCTGCTGCACCTTTTAGAAGAGTTGTTTGATTGGTTGGTTGGTTAGTGCCCCACCCACAGCTACAGTTTAAACTGTGTGTATTTTTTCCCTCTATCTTGCCTGTTCTTCCTGGACCCTGGTGTGCACATGTGGCCATTGGGCATTCAGCACGTGTCATCTCGCACCTCCATATGGCTCAGCTGGGGAACAACGACCGTGGCCTGACCGGGAATGCCTTGTGATTGGAACAGGGAGGAGAGAATCAGCAGCCACAGTGGACGGTTCCTGTACATGTATGTGCCTTCTCAGTCACAGTGGAACCCGTTAGGATAGAGTCGGTGAGGTGTTCTTTGAAATGTGTACTCTTAAAATGAGTTGGAGATAACTGGGTTAAATTCTGAGGCAGAATGCTCATCACCCAAAGATAGATTCCTATCATCTTTTTTAGCACAGATAACAGTTCATTTGACGTTCGTCATAAATATTCGTAAGTAAGGTAATGAAATGCCACTTCGTTGAGCCATGTGAGATAAGTCTTCTGATTGTGCTTATAACACGGGCGATGTGATTCAGCACCTGCAAACCTCCTTGGTGGCTCTTTGGATGATACTGAGAAACTCTGTGTCTCCTGAAGGAAAAGGAAAAATGCTCCTTTGTGGTCTTCCGATTTCTATCTGTTTAGTGTGAAGATGAACGCTGTACTTCTGGAGTTTTCCCTCCTTCCTTGTTTTGATAAATTACCGCCAAAGAAATACAGAGAACAGGAGAATGTTTGACGAGGCTGAAGAAGGGAATTGCCTTTTCAAACCTGGAGTTAGGTTTGATCCTTCGGGATGCTAGCATAATGTCAGAGACCGTGTCTATTAGCGCATCATACCCTCGTCCCTCTTAGTCTGAAAGATGAAGTCCTCATGCTCAGGAAACACACCTGACCTGACCTGGTGTGTTTAAGACCAGTGGTGGGAAAGGGTTGCAGGCATGTTGAGGCCCCCAGGAAACGGCCAGAGGAGCAGCTGAGTTGACTTCTCTTGGTGTCTTCAGGGTGCTGCTCTTGGGATCTTATTCAAAGAGCGGGGAACAGTCTTTGTTGGAACTCCTCTCAAAGACATTTCAAGTTAAATAGTAAGCTCGTGATGCTTTGGAGGTCTGTTTATGTGACCTTGTTTAGCAAGCAAGGTAGAACCTGCGGCTTAAAACAAAGAAGTCTGTTCCTTATCAATTTTTTCCTGTTGTTTTTCTGAGTTAGGTGTTTCGGGAGGGAGGGAGGCAGGCAGGCAATCTAATGGCAATAACTGAAAGCAGCCCCTCCCCCTTAGACACTTCAGAGGTCTAAATTTCCCCTCAGGAAGGAGAAGGAGTCCTGCCGGTGAGGACAGAGCTGCACGGAGAATGAAAGCTGATTGCAGCGTTTCTCCCTTTGTCCAGCCTCTTCTGAAAATGGTTATTTTATATTAAGTCTTTGTCTGCATTAGCACTTTTATCTGCAAGGAAAGGACTTCTAATTTGCTAATTAGAGCACTTGTTTTTCAAAACCAGGATCCAACTGTTTTGGAAATCGCTAAACATTTTCTCTGGGATCTGAGCTCCTGAACTGTCGAATTCCAGCGAAGTCCACCAACATGGTGGACAGGGATTGACATATGCTGGCCTTGTACTGTGTTCTGCTCTAGACTCTGGAAGGAAGAACGTAGGTGCTGCCTTCTGCTTTTTCACAAGCTGTGGATCTTAGCTTTACTTTCTTATTAATCCTATTTTTATACATCCTGCCAAATTAGATTGTTCATTGCAGTGTCTTAAAAAAGGGCTCATTTCTGTTTCCTCCTTTGCCTCCTCTCCTCCTCCTCTTCCTCCTCCTCATTTCAGACACGTAGGAACTTTGCATGAAACTGCTCGTCATGCTCTCTCCCGGGAGCCGACCCTTTTCCTTTCCATTTCTGCCAGTAGCAGGTGTTCCCTGCAGGTACCTGCTATGATGCCTCGTCGCTGTCCTCTTTAAACTGCATGAGTATTGTGTTTAAATATTTTCAGATTCCTTATTACCTTGTGTAGGATAGCCCTTCTTAGTGGTTTTAATTAATTTCAGCTGATACAGGGTTTCCACAAATGGAGTTGCTAACTTCATTTTTTCAGTCTTACATACAAGCACAGAGTTTTATTCAAAATGTTACTATTTTTGAGTACTTTGGTAAAGTATTTTTTCTAATGACGAAGAACCATGGTCAAAGATAGCAGTAGGCCTTTGCCCCTAATCTGTGATGTGGTCTGAGACCTCTGCTTCTTTGTGGAGTAGCTGGGCTTAGCTTTCGGACCTAAACGTGGAATTGGAATTGAAGTTGATGTCTAGGTTTGGCTAACATTAGAACTACCCAGATGCATTTACCAATTAAAATGTGACTCTAGTGGGATGTTAAGTGGGAGTCTAGAGCCATCTGTCTGAGTTTCAGTCTTGCTTCCAATACTTGCTTAATGATGTGATCTAAATACCAGATAACTTGATCTTTCTAGGCTATCGCTTCTCCATTCATAAATTGGTTACAGTATTGTGAGGAACAGGTACAATAACTTACAGACCTGTGTCCATTCTCGTTGATCTGTCATTGTTAACCTGTTAAGGAATGGATGGGGTGTGTTAAAAGCTGTTCATACAGACAAAATCTTGGAAGGGTTATTTAACCCTCTCACTCGCATGCCTCGTCTGTAAAACAGGAGTAATGTGGTGATGTTTACAGCTTACAGTTGGCTTGAGATTATGTGAGCTGACTCTTGTAAAGCATTTAGCAGAATGTCTAATAAGAGGTTGTGCAGTGTCAGCTCTGAGTACTGTTGTTGGCTATTTTTGTTGTTCTTAAAACATGTTTTCCTTGACCTTCCTCTTGGAGATACTGATACAGGAGGTAGCAGATATGTGCACTGTTTTTTGTGAAGTTTGAATGTGAAACCTGCAGCCCTAGTCTTTGGTTCAGCACGTGGAAACTTTTTACCACATCGTCCCTGGCTGGGCACGGTGCACTGGGCTGCCACCTCTTGCCCCTTGGAATCCTGACATGAATGTGTGCTTCACTTACAAAGAAAATTCTGGGGATTTTTCTATAGGATGCTTTCTTTTTATAGTAGCCACTTCTTTGCCATCCATAAGGAGGTACATGTATCCCTTCTGTAACTCTGGCAGTTGAACTTATTTCTTCTCTATCAATGGTCATTTTATCTTCTAAAGGTATAATAATAATGATCTGTAACGTTTATCAAGATTTTCATCAAACATTTTATGTTGATGAAAATTTTAGATAGGGGCTGGGGATTTAGCTCAGCGGCAAAAGCGCCTGCCTGGCAAGCGCAAGGTCGTGAGTTCGGTTCCTGGTACCGGAGAAAAACCAAAAAAAAAAAAAAAAGGAAAAAGAAAATTTTAGATAGTGAAAACCTAGATACTCCATTTATGTCATGCAGCCCTTTGGTTGCTCTCCAGTAGCCATTCTGCCACCGGTTGGTACAAAGGTGAGAAAATTAAAATATGTCTTTCCTTGCGATAACTGTGTTCTGGTATTTCACAAAGGAAGCCCTCTGTTACTCGTTGTTGTAGAGCCCTGCAGTGTGTTGAAAACGCGGCTAGATTTTTCAAGTGCAGCTGATGTGGGTATCTGGAACTCGGCAAGAGCTTTGACAGAATATCTCTCGGTATTCTTCAATGAGGAGACGGGAGGATTCATAACAGATTGAAAAATCCTTCCCAGGGAATTCTGGATAATGCACCACTATAGTGATGGAGAGGTCTGTCTTTGGACAAGGCCTTTTGAGCATTTTTATCAAACAGGAGATGGATTTATTAAATTTGCGAATGGCATGTAGCCAGAAGGCACAGGTCAGAAACTGGATGACAAAATCAGGATCTCCTCAGTTCCGGAGAGGTCAGAATGATGAGTGCAAATTGGATATAATAGAAGAGAGAAGCAACAGGTAGCACAGCCTAATAGAAAAGTTGTAGAATTTAGTTCAAATAACAGCTTCAGCACTTAGACCACTAGCGAGTAAGTCTCAATTAGCCATTTATAGTAATCTGTATATTAGTAATTTCCAGGGTTTTCAGATGGGGTTAAAGTGTATAATGTCAGTGAGGTCCATATTGACTTCCTAGAAACATGGACTCTCCCTGTAACTGTCTCATTTTTAGGTTAAAGTAGATCTTATTATGTGAATCTGGCTAAACAAACAAAATAGTATTAGACCGCCCCAGTTCCAGTTTAAATTTCTATTTTTTAAAAAAATTAACTTTTAAAGAAGTAATATGTTTATATAATACAGAGTTTGAGGTTTATAAAAGAATAAGCAGTGAAAAGTTGCCCCGCCTGTTTTCTTTTCTCAGTGTTTTAGTGTCTTAAAATGCTTGTAGAGATGTTTAATGCATACACAAATAAATATATACAGTCGTTTATCTTCTCTTCCTATCTCTTTGTGGCTGTCTGTCTGACTTTCTTGGTATTTCTGTCTTTGATGCTGCTGGTAATCAAGCACAGAGCTTCAGTGCTGTACCATTGAACTATACTCCCATTCCTACATTCTCAGACTTGGGAGTCTTTCCATTCTAGCTTAAACAACCCCACTCTCCCCTTCCCCCTTCCTCTTCCCTTCCTCCTCCAGTCCCTCCCTCCCCATTCTTTAATTCCGGATTATTTCATTACATTGATTTGCTGTAATTTAGTTAAGTAACCATTTGTTAATGTGTATTTATCTTGTTTCCAATCTTGGATGTTACTGATGATTGTACCATAACGAAGCTTAACCTTGTAAAAATGCAAATATACCTACAGAATTAGCAGTAGGGTCAAAGGAGCACACATCTTAAATTTCACTACCAATTTTTCTCCCATAAGGATTGTCTCAGTCTATAGGTATGGGTAAATGAAAATCCTTATTTGATTATGTCATTGATACCTGTAATCAAATGTGTTGATGTTTGCACACTTAGTAATTAAAAATATTCCCTGCTAATTTTAATTTGTGTTCATCATTATTCCTGAGGTAGACCCACTTTTCCTATGTTGAGACATTTTATTTTGTATGTTTTTGTTACTGGTTTTTAATTTGTTCATGCCCTTTGCTCATTTTTATGCGAGGTTTAGAGTTTATTGATTTCTACAATCCCTTGCAGTACCAAAAAAGGTATTTAATTTTGTTAGTCTTTTCAGTCACTAGGGTTTAGGGGATACATGAAAATGCTTTCCATGCTTCATATTTTCCATGATTTTTTCTTTAATTTTAATGCATTTTAAATATTTAAATTTTAATCCATTTAGAATTTATCCTACAACAGATTTATCTACTTTTAAATGATTGTATAGCATTAGATACTAAACATGATTTGCATGGCAAGTTCCTTTTGATAAACATGTATGTTATTTCTAATTTTCATGTATTATAAATGTTAGAATTTCACATCTTCATATACGTATATTTATATATGTTTTTAAATTGCTGGGACACAAGGTGCACACATGTACATCTATTAACATTTCTGTGAGTAAAGTAGTATTTCCTAGAGCCGGGCAAAGAAAATATTTACTGTAAGAATCAGAGTAGACATTTTGACTTTGCTATCTCTTTACAATTCTCAATTATGCTGTTACAAAATGAAAGTGGCCATATACAACATGCAAATCAGTGAAGATGGCTATTTCTAATAAAGCTTGATTTACAGAAGCAGGTCATGAGCCAAATTTGACAGATAGGCCATGGTTTGCACACCCCTGTTGAAGAGCATGGCTTAGACTCGTAGATGTGGGACTGATTTTTTTTTGTTCTGTCCCTTTCTATGTGGCAACAAGTTCCCTACCTTCTGAGCCTCAATTTCCTTATCTGTAAAATAAGAAAACTACTACTTCCAGGACAAAAGCTGTTAAAAGGATCCAAGGAGATAAACTGTGGAAGGTTTTTTCACAGTGAATATAGTGAATATTCTCCAAATGGATGAAGCGTGGCTGATATTACTGTATTGATGTCTGCTCTTAAATGGCACAGTTGGTGCCAGAACTAGCACTAGGATTCCCAAAAAACTTAATAACCAAGATATGTTGTACTTTAATGCAGTATATTTTGCTTCCTGCGTTTTCGTTTTGCCTTAGACTCTAATATCTATAGTATTTAAAAATTTGATATTTTGTTCATGATAAATGTTTCCATACTCCTTTTAATTTTCAAACATTGCCTTAAAACATTTATTTTGATAATTTAAGTTTTGGTGGGTGATTTATCTCTTACGTTAGTCTTAGCCCTGCCAAACAGGTACATGTTTAAAATGAACGTGTCTCTCACATGGTAGAGCATATTTTCTTGTGGGACAAAAAAGAGAAATTAACAAGGTGTAGGGTTGCTAGGGTGCAGTTCTAGATTGTACGGTCAGGTGAGGCTCCTCTGAGTAGCTGGGTTTTGTAACTGTTACTTCTGCTAAATGCTTCTAATTGTTTTCTAGATCCCACTTAACGGAAGTTACTTACATTGTAAATTTGTTGAACTGGAAGTAAGTACAAGTTAAAGTCAACTACTCACAGTGTGACAGAGACGCAGAATCCATCATGTTGTTCTCACTTCACCTTCTAATGTGGCACTTGATGTCTAGACATTTCCCCAGATAGTGTTTAATAGTTAATATATTTTGGGTCGTACATTCCTTTTTTAATACTTGTCACAGGAAGGGTGTTAATCATCCTGTCTGCACTCTGTGAAGTGTTTCCTTGTCCCACATCCCGTCCACAGCAGACCCCTCAGCTCTCAAGTGAGTGCCCCATAAAACTGTTTTTCTTTTTCCTTTCCTCGCAACCCGTAGGTGTGCGGGTTGGGACTAGCCCTTCCAAATCTGGGCTTGCAAATTCTGTGTCTGGAGGGTTCTCCATCTTCTTCTTGTGTTGGAATTTCTCATGAGCCGGAGCAGCTTATATTAAACAGAACACAGCACACAGGATGCTGATAGCAGAGACAGGATGTAAAAGGTCCTTCCCTGCAGGGATAGGGAGCCCAGCCAGTTCTCAGCCAGACCTTAACTATTGGGATTGCTCTGCTTTCTGGGATGCAGCTGTGGCCTCTCAGAATATTCAATAATTCTCAGCAAGTCTTCTCCCCTTACTGCCTTGAGCTCTGGTGATTCTCGGAGGCTGAAGACTTCAGGGAGATGCGGCCGTTCCCCTGCAGTGCTTTATGGATCCTTAGCCCATGACCCTGTTACCAGAGGGTAACTTCACAGCAAGGGACTTCAGAGCTCATTTCCTTTGCTTTTGTCTAAATGAGATCTTAAACCCTTACCTAAGTTTGTTCTTCCCGCACAGGGCAAGTGGATATAAAGAGAGAGGCAGAGGGAAGCAGGGGGAATCTGGAGGTGTTTCTTTATTATTTGACTTTTTCATCTTAGTGAGGAATGTAGAAAGCACTGAATAATTCTTAGTCTCCTTAGATAGACGTTCTGATTGTACCCTATTTTGTTAGTTACCAGTAGCGGAAATTCTGCTCAAGTGTGTTTACATAAAAGATACTTGAGGCAGAAAAGTCCAGAGATAAAACTCAAATTTCAGATGTACGCTGGTTAGGCCCCTGCCCTTTCCTCTTCCCTTCTTTTCCCTCCCTTCGCACCTGCCAGGCCCTTGCTCTTTCTCTCAGGCTGCAGGTCAGTCCCTGCCCGGCCTTCTCCAGTCACATTCCTGGGAGGAGCAGGTTCTTCCCTCTGCTCTGAGCAGAAGTGCCAGCCGTCAGTGGGTTAGGGTACTCGCCGTGCGGACCCAGGAGAGGAAGACGGGTTTCTGCCAATCCCTGCCTTCCTGTCACCGCCATTTTTGGAGCTGGGTCAGTGTCGGGGTCAGGGTCAGGGTCAGGGTCAGGGTCAGGTTTAGATGTGGTTCCTAGAGCAAAGTGTATGTGATCCTGTGTGTTGGGCATTTTCTGAATCCTGAGAACTGTTAGACAACCTCTTGGTAGGATTTATTTAATCCTTATCACATCTCTGAGGTTTCTTTGAGGTGAGTCTGTGGGATGTGGAGTGTAGGATATGGCGGTTGGCTGGGGACCATCAATCAATGTCTTAGGGAAGGTGTCACTGGAAGTTTGCTTACTGAATCTGCAGCTCCCGAGAGTTTTACAGATGGTCTGATATAAGCCTGTACTTTACTTATAGGGAAACTGAATAGTTCTTTGTCCTGACTGGTTTCAGTTTAGGAATGGGGAGAGCGTGTGTGTCCCCACCTGTCCCCCCTGCACCCTTGGCAGACATTGCTGATGGCGATGGTCTTATGGCTAAGTGACCATGACATATTGTCTTACGGACATGTATTCCATAAGCCGTTTGGATCTCAGATGCTTTATGAGTTGCATGCACGCTTTACTCCCCTCACCTTAGAGCCAAAACCCCCGTGTAGTTTCTCTAATCAGTTGCTTGGCGTGTGCAGGTCTGTGACACCTCCCGGGTGGCTGCTGCTTCCATCCTCATCTTCGTGACAGTCTCATTTCTCAGAATAGTAAAACGGGCTCCAGAGAGGCCTTCACATTAGAGTTTGCGATTTCCAATTTTAATGACTGTGTGGCTAGGAAAGTCGCATAGCATAGTGAAAAGTTTACTAGGCAGAGAAGCCAGCAATGTGAATTTCTGTTCATGGTGGCAGCTAAGCTTAGCTTGGCCTCAGCACGCACGTGACTTGCAGACGACGTGGTCCACTGGCCCACGAAGACCGCATCCAGCAACAGTGCCCGCCGAGGGTCCAGGGCCGAAGTCACAGCACGTCTCATCTCTGTCCCTTCCCTTTCCTGTTTCAGTCTGCAGAGTATTGTTTCAGGGTAGCTAGTACTCAAACTTGATAGTCCTATTTGAAATTTTACGTGAAATTAGTTTTACCATCAAGCTCTAAAACAGGCATCCTGAGAAATGAGACAAATAATAGTTGGTAGTAAAAAATGAATAAAGCAATTCTCTCTTTTTCTAGTGCTACTGTCTGCTATTATTTCTGATATTCTGGTCAGTTACATATAATTCGCTTAAAGCATGCCATTGGTGTATAGTGGGAGGATGAGGGTTTTACACCTACAACCTAAAAATGAAAAAAATTTAAGCAGATTTCATTATCTGGAAGATAACTCTCTATTTTCTTAACTGGCTTATGATACAGTAATGCTGCTAACAAAGTTAAACAACTTCATTGTATATTAATAAAGTAAAACAATGGAGAGCACTATGAATGCTTTTTCGCATTTGTTTTGTTTGTTTTTCTTATGTACAACAATAAATGCACAAAGGTGATTAAGTTGCCAGTACTAGAGTTTGCAAAGGAATAGTAAGCTGAATCCCATGAAATTTTTTAATTAAAAATGGAATAATTTAAAGGTGTATATTAGATTGGGGGGAAACATTAATTTTAATACTATGAAAACACATATTTTTGGATGGTTGCTGTTGGTTAAAAGTAGGCACCAAGATACAGGATAATAAGCCTAGATCCAGGTAATACTTTTAATAAAAGTTCCTTGAAGGGGATGTTCATAAGCATGTTTGACTACGAACAGCACAGAACATGTATATTAGTTTTGTTTTTAATTAGATTTAGACAGAATTCATTATTTTTAATGGCTTTTCATTAGTGGATAGAAACCATTATTTGGCTCTATTGTGGTAAAATAAATTCAAGTTGCCTGCTTATTTTTAGCAAAATACCTTTTGTGTATTTCAAGAAAGAATTGTTTTGAATAGCATTCATAGATAGGTATTTAAATTCCTCACTTTTAGACAAAGTATGATTTATGTGCTCTAAACACACAGCCTTTCTCTCTTTCTCTGGTCATTTATTAACAGAGAACTCTATTGGAGTGAGACAATTTACCTACATTGTGGAAAAGTCTTGTGGCTGGCTGTTACCGTTATTGTTATCTAGACTTTTAAGTAACGTTTCACGTTAGGGTGAGTGTGGAACTAGAGCAAAATAAAGATGCTTGTCTCAGATTTTTATTTGAACAAAATAACTAATATTTGTTTAAATTTGATACCTGTCAAGGAAGTTTGTTGAGCTAACTCTGCCTAAAAAAGAAACACTGAGTATTCTCAATTACAAATTGGCTCTCAGACATGAACTTGGATTTACAGTATTTGCCATTATTTTCATGTGGAGAATTCTGTCGGCCTTAAACAGACCAGTTGGAATTAATCTCCAATCGTGTGATTTATTCTCTGTACTATAGAAATATGTCTTCCCGATGCTACTCTACTGAGTTGTCGCTTCTCAAAAGGAGAAAAAATACAGTGACTTGTTAATGCCACGCTGGGGAGGAAAAGAGGGTTTTCTAAAGGCATAGAAGATCCATAAATTAAGTTAATAATGTTGTGTTTTAACTACAGTTTTTAAAGGTGAATTTCTCCGTGTTCGTGTATTGTCAAGAGTTGTGTGTAACCTTAAGTAATGAAGTATCACCTGTGAACTTGCTCTTTTTTTTTTTCAGCCCTCTATTACCTGTAGGTCAGTGTCCATTTTCCTCACCTCCTATGCCATGGGCATGCTCCCTAATGTTCATCAGCAACTCCAGTCAAGTCAGAATGTTAAAACTTAACCCAATTAACAAAACTTAGATTTTCTTCCGCTTCTGTGCAGTGTCCTGAATATTTCTTCATTTGGTTGGCAGAGTAATCACAAAAGAAAGGCCCAATGACCAAGATCAAATAGGAAACCAATAACCATGAACTGAACTCAAAATTACTCAGAACTAAAGAATTTCCCCGTGCATTCCCATTTTCGGATCTGTCAATCAGCTTAGACCATTATGTTGTGTTTATTGTCCTGACTCCTATGTCTTCTCTGGTCTGTGACAAGGTCCTAGTATTTCTTGGGTTTTGTATAGCTTTTTCGTATTTGAAGGGTGTTGGTCACGTGTTTTATAGAATGTCCCTCGGTTTGAATTGGTCTGTTGTGCATACTGCCGGTAATTCCTCACGAGCCGCTTTGCATTGCCCGTGATGCAAAAATACAGTGACTTGTTAATGCCACCCTGGGGAGGAACCTTCTTCTCTAGGGTTAGGTGGCCCTTGTGGGTCTTTACTGCCATTATAAAAACTCTTCCATTGTATAAAGATGCTGCCATTGTGGAGTCTCTTCTTCATCTAAAGGTTTTTGTTTGTTTTGTTTTTGAGACAGGATCTTGCTTTGCAGTTCAGGCTGACCTCGAACTTGAGGCAACCCTCCTGCCTCAGCCTTCCAAGTGCTGGGATTACAGAAATGTGCCCCTATTATTTGTGTCTCTCTTTACTTAATTCTTTGCATGCAGGTTGCTAAATGCTACCAAAGGTGGGGCTAAGCCCCATTTCTCAAGGAGTCAGCTATTTTTCTTTTTAATTCTTATTATCTGCCCAACTGGGAAAACCTGCCCAATAAACTCTATAATTCAGGAAGTGATGCTACGCAAATGACCCCTCTGCAAATCCTGTCCTAGAAGAGGTGGGGGGTGTCCTTCTCTGTCCATGCATACCTGGTTGACTGACATGCCTACTGCATGCTTTATAGCCCAACAACAAAAGCTAGCACTTTCGAAGCTTTTATTGTGTGATTCTTTTGTAAGTACTTACCAAGGGTTGTCTCCTATCACCCCCCAACCTTACTCTGCTGCAGACACCTCACTGTACAGAAAGCCACAAGCAACTTAGTTTGGTCAAGGAAACTGGGGCAGCCCCGCTCCCTAACTCTCATTTCTCAGCTCTGTGGCTGGTACCGAGCAAATGCTGAGCCAGTATTTTAAAGGATACAGTCATGGATTGATTAATAAGATTTAATTTCCTCCTTTGTTGACCTTCTTCGATTAGAGAAGTCTGTTAAAGCAGGCAAAATACAAGGCATGTCTAAAACATCATCATGTTTCCCAAGTCATTGGAGGTAAAGCGCTCTTGCCTTAAAATACCCGAGTCACCCTTGGTCAGCTTGTGAGGTTTTCACACACACGCTGTCGTGTGTGTCCTGTGTCTGCAGCGTAACTTACCATATCACTGTGGAGACTAATGCATTAATGAAGAAAAGGAGGGTTGACGTCTGAGGTTGGCATCCTGACTCTCGAAACCAAGGAAGGAAAGAAGAATTAGTAAAGACTGAGTAGGCAGTTTTGCACAATTAAAACTAAGTCATGACAGAGGATATTCTATAGCATCATTACACGATAGAAATCAGCCTGTCTTCAGTTTCATCTCCAATTTGTTTGCACAAAAGGATGTGTGTCTTAAGGGCTTACTATACAGAGGATCTTGTGCTACACAAGACATCAAAGCAACCTCTGCTCAGACTTAACCACCAGTGGGGAAGACAGGTACTGCCGAATCAACAACAGCTTACAGTAGGGATCACAAGACCGAAAGGAAACCAAGAAGCCAATGCCTGGGTAGCACGGACCCCTTAGCCTCCCTGACAAAGGGACATTTACACAGAGGTCAGACCTTTAGTCTGAGGTTTCAGAGGTATTTATTACAGTAATTAAAAGGAAAAAAGGTTTTCAACTCAGGTTGAATGAGAAGCCATGTTTAGATTCCCTTGGTGTTTATAGGTTGGAAGGAGGAATCCATCCAGATCTCATTTCTGCCAGACTTGTCACGAGTGAATAGTGTTGGTTTCCACTCGGGTTTCCTTGGAGAGTGTTGTCTTGCTTATGACACGGGATGGCAGAGCTGGTGAGCTGTTCTCTGTGAGGAGCTGCTGACGTGCAAGTCCGCTACTCATTCTCAGGAAGGGTCAGTAAGAGCAAACAGAAGTGCAGATGGCTTTTCCTTCTTGTTAGGTGGGTAATGTCGTCCCTGAAGAGGAAAGCTCCTTGCTCGCTGTTTTTTCTTTCTGCAAGCTAGTTTAGGTTAACCGTAGTCTTTACTTCTCGTCATGTTTTTCACTTAGAAGCATTTATTCAAAGTTCTCAAAAACAGCACATTCAATACGATGAAACTTTGTGCTACTTCAGATGATTAATGATATAATTCTGAGCCCTTTATAAAGTGTCTTAACACCAGAGAGATTTATACAGTGTGGAGTGGCAACAGTGCTTGGGTGTGAGAATAGGTAATCAATACCTGCAAGCTTGGAAAAAGCGTTCTATTTCCTTCACTAATGACATGGGGGTTTTGCAAGGCAAGGGTGTCTGGAGCATGACGCACTCCCAAGAAGAATTAATTTAAAATCTGAAGTGGAAGATCAGTTTCAATTAAAATTACACTTGAATGTATATTGGGTAGAAGTGTGAAAGCAAGCATGTAGTCAGCTTAAATCTTCAGATTGTTACTAATGAATAAATGAATCTTACAAACCTCAGTTATATTTTTATAGAATGCTAAATTACATCTTGCCCATATCTAGAAAGTGGTGAGAGGTAAGATGAATGGCAAATACATTTCTGCCCCTGCAGGGTATTATTATTATTGTTGTTGTTATTATTATTATTCATAGTAGGATAATTATTAGAAGTCTGTGTGTTTACAGATGCTGGCTTGCATTCATTATGTCTTTGGAGTTGTACATGTTGAATTCATTTTCCCATGTCTCATAGCATTTTTCCCATTGAGTGTGGTTTTATTGTATTCGTAAATTCCTGGAACACATTTTGTACACACATAAACGTACATGATGTGAAAACATTAGTTTCCATAGTTTGGGCATAGAGACCCAAGTATAGCCAACCAAAATTCACATGTTGGTCAGGCATCAAATATATCAATGAGCACTTCATTCAGTTTTGTAATACATTCTTTTGGCATCTGGAAGAAAATTCCAGCTGTGGACAGGATACTTGGAGCCATTGGTTAAGTCCCTTCCCCTTTGCTCACATGTATAAACATAAGATGAAGGTCGTGTTTGACTACAGTATGTGCAGATTCACAGTCTGTCCCTCTGTGACGCGTCACACTCCCAGGAAATGTGTGTAAGAGATGAAACAAGTGAAGAACACCTTGACACCCGCTGATGCAGTTGGATTCCCACCATAAAGACGTGGTGATGCCCACTTTTTTGAAAGTGCTGTGGCACGTGCAGATGCCTTCACCGTTCCCCAAGGTCGCTAGACGTTTGCCACCCTGTCAGTGTCTTCTTTGTGATAGCCTGTTTTTATCTTTTTGTTTGGGTTGATGATTGAGGAAAATTACCCAGACGTTAGAGCAGGTCGTAAGTGTTTGTCAGGTAGCCAAAGTACGAATCACTCCTCTCACCCCGCCCCAGTACTGGGGCATTGAGCCGGGGACCTTCGCACTGACTACATCCTCAGCCATTTTTATTTTTTATTTTGAGACAGGGTTTCAGTAAAATTGTTATTCTCCTGCCTCAGCCTACCAGAGTGGTGGGATTATAGGTGTGTACCAACGCACCCCTCTATGAATCACTTTTAAAGTACAATGTACATGGCTCTTGCAGCCGTGAACCTTCTGTCACCAGGACTAAAATGGTCCTCTGTGATTTTCCCAGGACCTCTGTGGTTGTCCCTTTTTTCATGGTGTCATCGTTTATATCAGCTATGAGCAGTGCCAGGCTTAAGGGAATAGGGAATGCTGTGGTAAATGATTGCCTGGTGGCAGCATGGGCCTTCTCAGGAAGTAGAAGGAAACTTAACCTAGTAGTTTCCCTGAATCTTTCCTTATGTGAGATGAGGTCTACTGATCCCACTGTAGCTGTTCTTCTTTTTCTGTGTGATACTGGAAGATATTTAAAGCCACACAACCTGTAAGATATGTATATTTACATTTATGCACACACGGAACTTTCTTGACTGAGATGCCTGTGTTTTATCTTCTAAAAATGCATGCAGTTCAATTCAGACATACTTTATGACTAACTATAAAAAAGATTAGGGGAGTATTGGAAGCCCTGGGCCTTTACACTGAATTACATCTCTAACCCTTTTTAAAATTTTTCTCTTAATTAAAGATAGAGTCTTGCTAGGTCTCTAAGTTGCCCAGGATCAGCTTGAATGTTGATTCTTCCTGCCTCAGCTTCCCAGAATGCTGGGATTATAGGCACGGATCACCATACTCGGCTTTGTGTTGTTTTTAATTATGATTTTTTTTGCCTTTTCCTCTTCACAGATTCCTATGAGCTCAGAAGCAAGTTATACTTAGGACATTGTTCACAATAGCAAAACTGCTACATTGATTAAGTCACTTTCTTGTGAATGAATGTTTTGATTATTTTAGGAAACTTATTTATAATTTTTCAAAAATGTGAACAACTCTGACAGTCCTTCTGTGCAGCTTCCTGAATCTGATTAAACATTAAGTTAGCGAACGTTTGATTGCAAATCAAGAAATAAACCTCCCTTAAGTAACGTGTCTTTTCTGAAATCTTGCCCCATCCAGCAGATGGATCTGATTCTTAGTTTTCGGTTCTGCACTGATTTCTTTGAAATGAGGACATGCTGCAAAATGGACTTTGGAACATGAGCCCCTTGGTGTGCTAAGTCTTATTTTTCCATCCCTGGCCCTTGAGCCGTGTACATTGAGATGTGCTTTCCTTTCAACAGGTGCCTATGGCCCTGAGCACTGGGTCACGTCCAGCGTCAGCTGCGGAGGCCACCACCAGTCCCCCATCGACATCGAAGACCATCATGCGCGCGTCGGAGAAGAGTACCAGGAGCTGCAACTCGACGGCTTTGGCAATGAGTCTTCTAACAAAACCTGGATGAAGAACACAGGGAAAACAGGTGCGTGGCATTCTTTACTTTTCCGTTGGTCATCATGAAATACGTTTGGTATGTCTGGTGTTCATGTTTACCCTGTCCTGCTTCTTAAATAAAGCACATTACTGTAGGGAGCTTCCACTGGCCTTCGGTTATTAACAACCTGCTTGGTGGCTTTGGGCAAATTACTTCTTTTAAGTCCATAGTAATGTAGTACCGCCCTAGTCCGTATACAATGATTCGGTGAGTTAATACATACGAAGGATGTAGAATGGACTTTCAGAAATCTAATCCGGTAAGGTAGCCACTAGCCACGTATGGCTGTGTAGTGTAACTGAAAATTAAGAGTAAAATTCAGTCCACCAGTTGTGGTGGGCAGTTTTCTGAAGCTCCGCAGCCACGTATAGCTGGAAGGTCCCATTTTGGGTAGCACGTGCAGAGTTCTGTCGGACAGCACTGTGTCCGGTGTGCCAGTGGAAATAAAACCCTTCTCATCCTTGAGGTTGTGCTTTGGTAATATTTCTTAGTATTTCGGAGTGAAGCTAAGCATCTCTTAGTGTTTCCGATGTCTGGTTTGATCTCTCTGCTTCTTTCTCCTTACTGTCTTTGTGGTTTGGGGACTTGTGAATAGATGGCGTCATTCCTTTACCATTGCTAATACCGAAGACCTCCCTCCCTGTTAGGGACTGTGGTGCCCAGCTCCGTTTCCGGATGGTCCGTGTAAGGAAACGCAAATGCCTTGCTGGGCTCCCTAGTCCAGTTTGAAAGTCCACACTGGGATGTTGTATTGCGTGCTGCTTACTACTGCCTGGGGTTGGGTGGAGTCCTAGAGATGATTCTGACACCTTACAACCATTAAAATAAGTTTGCTCTTTCTTTCTCTCCTCTCTAAAGAGCACTTTGTGGCGAAGGATGCCGCTACAGGCCACTCCTAGCCACCTGTGCAGGAGCTCGCCCGCGGGAGGCCCCGTCCCGGGCTGCAGTGACGGCACGTTCTGCCCTTTGGTCTCACGCGTGCTGTGAGTCGC
The DNA here is from genome assembly GCF_000276665.1 of Chinchilla lanigera. NCBI lineage: Eukaryota > Metazoa > Chordata > Mammalia > Rodentia > Chinchillidae > Chinchilla > Chinchilla lanigera. The sequence continues at coordinate 3,966,202 of NW_004955517.1, read as the reverse complement.
AGCGTTGCCTTTCCTTTGACCCTAACCGGCTGCACGTGTAACGTTGAGTTCCGTTTTCTTCTCCAGACCTTCATTTGTCTGAGTGTTCATGGGCGATTGCTTTGAGCTGGCCTGGCTTGTCCACAGAATTGCTCCCCACTGACTCATTGCGGTGACTGCAGGCTTGGGGCTCTTTTTATTACGCCTTCCTAAGCAGTTGTCCTTCCTGTCTTACGGCAGTCCCCGGTCCTGGGCCTTGATTCCTTCTGCTCAGGAAGAGCTTGTGTACCAGCACTGCTGTGTTCACACACCTTTTCACTCTTCAGCGTAGGTTGTGTGTTTGTCGTTCACATTCAGGTTCTGCCAGTGGTCTTGCTTCAAATTTGAAGTGCAGGTGTCTTGTGGAAGCCTGTGATGGGGCATTCCTTTTTAGGCTGTCTGAGTGTGGTTGCGGGGAGCTTGCCACCTTGGCTGTAATCAGAAGTTGGAGTTGAGTGCCCCCCTTGTGCCCGTTCTGGAAGCCTGCCAGAGGCAGTGCACTGGGCTCACTGATGCGGTTTTCTACTCGACTTGCAACGCTTGACAGCCTTCTGCAGAGATAAGACGCCTCAGTGACAGCCTTCAGCTTGGTATCGCCAGTGAAAGGTTTCAGTCACGTGTAGGGTTCACTCAGTGCGGGCTGATTCGTGACCTTGGTCTTCCGGAGGCTGATTATCAGTCTCTGTCGCCCCGCCGACTTCCCGGTGTCATCCTGAACTTCTAGCCACGCTCTCTGCATGGCCCTGATTTTAGAGCAGAGCTCGCCAGATCTGAACACATCTGTCTCAGAGATTTGAGAAGGACAGCATTTGGAGAAGCAGGAATCAGTCCCTGGTTCTTCTTAAACTGTACTTTCTACTGTCAAATTCATGACATAATCCTGGCTAGGCCCCTATCTCCGAAATCCTCGAAGATGACTCGGTGGGAGGGGTTTTTACAAAGTGAAAGCCAGTGGGTTACATGCAATTTGAAACAAGAATGTGAAATTGTTGGTTTTTTAAAATTTTATTTCTTGAAAGCATGTCAACTTACACCGGTTTAGAAATTTAGGTGCCAAAATAAAGCTTATGGGTTTTTTTTTTTTTAAAGCACAAGCCTAAGACCTTTCATTCTGTGACTCTTAAAATGCTATATGAATTTGTAAGTTTTCCAGTGTTTCAGAGAAAGTGAGGGTTTTCTTGCTTGGCCTGCACACATCGATGAAGGTTGCTGTGTGGGTAAATGAAGGTGGCTTGCTAATTTCTACAGTGAATCTTATGGCTCGGCAACCTGGATAATTTCCGTTCTTTTGTAACATGCAAGTCTCATTGTAAATTTTGAAAGACGGTATAATTGGAAGAAATAGGTAAAGGGTTATGATACCTCTCCATTATTTCCTACATGAATTTAAAATGACAGGAAGTTGTAAAGTTAAATTTTTAAACAAAATTCATATGACTTAAGTCATATAGCTTGACTTTACAGCAATTACTAATTTTATATTTCTCTAGGTATATAAAAGACTTCTTTTTCTTAACTCATTAATTTTTAAGCAACATATATTTTCCCTTCTTAGAAGTCTTTTCTTAAAACATGTATTTCCAGAAAGTAAATACAGGAGGAAATATATTTTTTTCTGATAGAAATTTATAGGTCACTTATCCGTAAAATAGAGTCTGTCTTCTGGATATTAAAGTATGAATATTGAGAGTTAATATTTAAAGCAGCCTGTTACGTACAGACAGTAGCTTTCCAATAAACCAGTTTTGATGTTCAGATCTGTCATCCCCCCACCTGCATCACTGTATATCCCATCGGCGTTATCAATAGAGCAACGTGGTTTCACCCCACCCACCTCTGGCAAGTTGTCTGAAATAGCTTTACAAGACAGATCGCACCTCCGTTTCTTCTTGAGGAGTTATAACTATCTATTGTGCTGGTTCTCGTTTCGTTTCATCTGAAGTTCTTTCTTTTTTTTTTTTTTTTTCATTTTCATGAAGTGAAAGATAATGCATTCATCAAGAGCATTTCAAGATAATCTTGCTGCTTGTAGCATTAGCTTCTAGCTGAATGATCAGAAGTTAAGACTTCGATGGCCCTTCTGATGTATGTTACCAAGCTGTGCCCTCTTATGAATTTTAACTATTGCAAGAGCACTTCGTCTTGCTGTTTAGTTTTTGTCTACTACTTTCCCTTAAATCCTGCACCAAGAACATACAGAAAACGTGTTGTGCCATTAGTATTTTATTTCTATATTTCCACTTTATACTGGTTTGTTGTATTTTTTTTTTTTTTTTTTTTGCCTGTATTGTATATCTGCCACAGTTGCCTTCAAGAAGCAGATGATAAATTAATAAAAGAAGATTGGTGCCAGGGACTGTTGATGTAATTAAGTGGGTCAGGAGTGGTTTCTTAGTATGCTGTCCACGAAGTCAGGACAAACTTCAGGAGACTCTTGCATTCATTTGTCTGGCCTTGAACTTTTACGGTAGGGTAGCACAAAATCTTAGGAACAAATGAATTGCTGGCTAGTATTTTTAACAAGTAGACTCCTCTCCACAGTCATTGCTACCTGCTCCTTCCCTGAGTGAGTGCATGACCTGGGCTAAGCGGCTGAGGAGGAGGTGGCTGTGCCTCTCTTCCCACACACAGGGCTGAGGCTCCCTGAGGTCGAGGAAGGTTTGATGCTGGAAGTCACTGTTTTCTGATGTCCACTGCAGTCCCCAGCCCACGCTGGCCACTCCCTCTGTGCAGCCCTCAGGAGTCATTATTCTCCTCCTGCTGGCGACACTGACCGGAGCCCGACTCTGAGAGTGGTCTTCTGGCAGGGGATTCCAGGGCCACCTCCTCCGTGATGAGCTCCCCGCCACTTCCATGGCCGGCAGTGACTCCCCCACCCCTACCCATGATGTAGCTCCAGAGCGCGGCGTGGTCGCCCAAGTGCGTCACGCAGGCCAAAGCCGTTAGCGGTCTGAGGTGGGAAGGAACGTCTCCAGCAAACCTGTGTGCCCGCGTTTGTCCTCGCCCCGTCTGTATGTGTCCTTTTTGTTGTGCTGCTGGTCTGCTTGTGAGCTTCGCGCTTCACTGTGGGTTCACTGTCCTCTCGCGTTCCTTTTGCCCGTTCTGCCCTCCGGTGTCCGATCTCGGCCTCTCCGTGTATTTGTGCCAGTGTTCTCTCCCTGCCCCTCGCACCAGTCCCTTCGGTCCTCTCTTCCTGACTTCCTTCCGCAGAGCTGGCCACACGAGAGAGCTGCAGTGGTTTCTTGCTTGTTTCTTTGTTTGACTGACCCAGACCTCATGCGTGCTAGGCAAGCCTTCTTCCTCCCAGCCACTCCCTCTGGAAAATTTAAATTGAAAAATTTTTTTATTTATTTCATCTATAGAATAGAGATTTTGGTATTGACAGTAACTTAAGTCTAGTCTCATTTCAATAAAACCTGATAAAGTTGGATGGGAGGGCCTGGGAAATGAAGTATACAAATAATTCCTCAAGCATGTTTCCTTGTGAGTCCGATTTGACTCTTTGCTACCAAAGCTTTACCTTCATCCTCGTTCCAGCACCACACCCACCCCGTTCTTCAGGGTTCTCAGCGGGTGTAAACCAGGGGCGGAGCAGACAGGCTCGGGTGGATGGTTCATTCCTGCTTCACACTTCCATTGAACTTGTGTTGCGTGTGTCACTAACCCATTGGTCATTCTGCTTGTGAAGAGGCTCTGCAGGTTTCTGTGTAAAAGCAGAACAGGAGCCCCACACGCGGACGTTTGGAAACATACGGGTGCTGGGCATCAAACACCCTGGGGCAGCTCTAATTAGCTCAAAAGAAAACATTTAATTTTAAATGTTTAAAAACTCCTTCTTTTGGGGACTGTGAAGTGTGCTTTTGGTGCTTTGCCGTATAAACGATCCCGTCCCAAAGACCCAGATTCTTCGGTGCTTTCGCCTCAGTAATGGCCAGTCTTACCTAAGTCCTAGAGTTCCCTTAGGAGCTGTCTCCCTGGTTCGCTCTTTGGCCTGCTGCGCTACGGTCTCTGTTTCCTGTGTGTTAAGCCCCATTTTGTTTCTGCCATCTCCTGGGCCTGCGTTCGGTGGTGGGCACAAATTCCTGTGAAGTCAGAGGTCTGATGAACGAGGTGCCCTGAACTTTGAGGGTCGTTTTGGAAACCTCCAATACAGCACGCTCTGGAAGACTGCCATCTGCAACTTGGCTCCATTTCGTGTGAGCTCAGTGAGACCAGGATAACGCTGGGCCTTGTCGTGTCTTGGATGGTCGAGGCTGCTCCAGCTGAGCGCATCCAGCATCTCCTGAGTCGCTGCAGGAACTTCCTGACCTTTGCTTCTGCCAGCAAGTGGTCCTCTGCAGCCTGCTCTGTGGGGCAGACCGAACTCCCTGGTTCCTTCATGCGATATCGTTTCTCTCTCTTTCTTTGTTCTCTCTTCCCAAGCATATGAAGGACTTCGCTTTTCTCCTGGGACAAAGACCCGCCGCTCCTCACCCCTGCCTCATTCTCCGCCTGGGCACATGCTTTGCTCTGGGTAGCACTGTCACCCTGACTTTCTCCTGCTTCTCCTGTAATGGGCTCCCTTGCTCTGCGTCCCAAAGGCAGCATTTTTTAGCTGAAGCCCAGGGGACTCTGTGCAGGCCTGTCGCACCCTTCTTTACTTCTTCCCTGCCTCTTCTTCCCCAGCCATTGCTGGGTAAATGTTTATGAACCTGTTGGAATAACATGTCCAGAGAAGTCAGTGGGCGATTGGCGCTCGAGGCTTTGCATCCTGACTTTCACACAGGAGCTTTCCCTTTCCCAGGAGCCCGTGGCGTCCACGCAAGGCACAGGTGTGGGGGGTGGTGTGGGGCTCCTGCTGTGAAGATCCAGTAGTAATAGGCTTTTCTGACCTTGTTCACACTGGAAAGAAACGAGCAGGTGAGATGGTAACAGTGAACTCTTCCATCCATTGCTCTTTCACACTTAGCACTGCTGCTGCTTACACACAAGGTTTGACTTAACCTGCATGTGTCTCTGTGTTGGACTCGGTTTATAGTGTTGCTGATCTCCTGCAAAGAACAGGGCCAGTGGCTTACTCAGTCATCTCCTCAGGCCTGGGAGCAAACAGTTCCTTACTGAAGGGGCCACCGGACTTCCGAGATGCCCCTGCCCCCGGGCACGGCCTTGGGAGACTGGGGAAAGCCCAGCATCTTCTCCTCCGCTCATCACCTTGTGAGCAGCGTTTAGATAAAGGCAGCTTTGTGCTCGAATGTCGGGGAGGCATTGCTGTGCTGCACATTCCACTTCCATCCACCTTTGTGATCCTCTGACTCAACTGGAAAGTCGCTGCTGCCTGATTCCACTTCTACAGAGTAGAAACCAAGACACCAGGAAAGACAGCAGCTCCCTTGGTCTCCCTGGATTCAAATCTAGACAGGCTCTGGAGTCCAGCCTCCCGGCTCCACCTGTGCGCCAGGTTTCACTTGTCACACGGGATGGCGCAGACCCCCAGGCCTCGGGGTGGCTACTGCTGCGGACTTGCTGCATCTCAGATGAGAAACCTGCACTTGGAACCAGTCTCTTGGATTCTCCCTTGATCTCACAGCATCCTCGGTGTGAGGGAGCAGTGTATCCTGCTTATGCCCCTGAAAGGAAACCAGTAAGGAAATAATAAGGCAAGAATAATAAATACGCTGGGTATGGTGGGGCAGGGCTGTATTCCCAGCTGTTCTGGAGGCTGAGGCAGGAGGATGGCCAAGGTTGAGGCTTGCCTAGGTGACTCAGCAAGACCCTGTCCCAAAATAAAATAGAGTTTTAAAAGGGCTGAGGAGGCAGCTCCTTGGACAGTGCTTTTCTAGCTCTGGGATCAATCCCCCATAGTACCGCCCCCCAAAAGAATAACCAATAAAAATAAAATGTATGACAGCAGCAGTTACAGCAGAATACAGATAAGGCAGACGTTAGGAGGTAGGTGGCCAGCAAGCAGATACAGATGAATGTGTGTATTCGCTTGTGGTTACGCTACTCGGCCTTCGGGACGCGCTACACGCTCGCGCATGCGCACACACACAGAGACGCCTGCTTGTGTTGGTGCAGGCTGGTGAGGGGTTGTACTGCAGACACTTCTCCCGGCCCCAGAGCCTGGAGGGCTCCAGCTGATCCCCCGCTGCTCACTGTGTCCACCTGTGCCAAAGGGGTCAGGGTCTCTCAGGCCTCAGACACAAGGACCCTGAGCCAGTCCTGCAGACTCCTCCCCCCTCACCGGTCACTTCCTACCGCACCCTGTGGAGGACTAATCTTTCAGCCTAGGAACCCTGAGCGAATATACACATTGGGTCTGTATCCGCTTGCTGGCCACCTCCCTAATTTCTGCCCTATCTGTATTCTGCTATAACTGCTGCTGTTTTAAATTTTATTTTCATTGGTTATTCTTTTTTGGGGGAGTACTATTGGGGATCAATCCCAGAGCCTAGGAAAGTGCTCTGCGGGGAGCTACCTCCTCAAACCTTTTAAAATTCTATTTTATTTTGGGATGGGGTCTTGCTGAGTCACCTAGGCAAGCCTCAACCTTGGCCATCCTCCTGCCTCAGCCTTCAGAATAGCTGGGAATACAGCCATGCCCCACCATGCCCAGCATATTTGTTATTCTTGCCTTGTTATTTACTTACTGGTTTTCTTTCAGTTTGCCTATTTTATTTTCATTAAATGAATTGATTTTCAAAGGGAACTTTTTTGTCCATACCATGAAGGAAAAACCATTGCTGCTCGACATGTGTAGACTTGCTAAAAATACGTTTAAAGTCTGTGAAGGCACATCGGTTTCTTGTGTTGTCCTTGTTTGAGCATTATTTTGGAGGAAGAAGGGGAAGAAATGAGTGCATGTCAGGGAAACCCAGAGGTTTTCATTCCCTTGACATGATCAAAGGATGGAGATAATGCGCAAAAGGCAGTGTGTTCTTTTGGTCTGTTGTAATGTGTGGAAAGCATGCGCTCACCTCCTGAGGTCTCCTCCAGGAGAATCGCTCCACCCCGTGGTGCTTGTCACTTCCGTGGAAGACAGTGTGTCCTTCAGATTGAGCTCTGGCCGGCGGCGGACAGTCACCTCCCCGATGTTCCGGACCTCTGCTTTTCCACTGCTCACAGAAGCACCCACTGGAGCATTGCTTACTGGGTCCCAGCCCTGTGCTCAGTGGTTACAGGCTGTGCTTGGCTTCAGGTATGAAGGCAGCCTTGCTGTGTAGGCACCGCCCATAATGCCTTCTTAAATAAGCTGGAAATTGAGGCACAGAGAAGTGGAGCAACCTCGGGCCACACCTTTCTTTTTTCTTTTATTTGCAGTACTGAGGATTGAACCTGGGATCTTCAGGCTGTGCTACATTTCCCGTCCAGTTTTTATTACTTTTATTTTGAAACAGGCTCTCTAAATTGTGCAGGCTAGGCTCAAACTTACAGTCCTCCTACCTCAGCCTGCCAGAGATGATAGGTGTGTGCCACCATGCCCGGCTCAGCGCACTCTACTTGGAGTTTGTGCTCCTAAGACATAATGTATTCTATGCTCACCACCTCTGCGCTGTTGTGTTTTGAAGCAGTGCTGTCATCCGTGGTCATTAGGAAGCTAGCACTGATGACTAGGAAAGTTCTCGCTTCCCACTTTGCTATGTAAACAAAACTGAGCCATTTTTGGAAGGGGTATATGTGCATGTAGTGGGCTGTGAGAAATACCATAAAATGAAAAACGAGATGAATGTTTCAGATTGTACAGTTTCCTAATTATGCCTTTAATTATTCATATAAAACAAGTCAAATGACCTGTGACAGAGACATAAATGATTTAGGTAAAATCAAATATTTATAGGATGATGCTGAGGCCCTAGTGTATTGTAACAGATGCTCTTAACATCGCTACCTTCATCCTTTGGATGCAACACTTTAAATATAGCGATGTAGCAGGCTGAGAAAGATCAACAGCATTACGGTACTACTGAGCTAATGCCTAGGTATTTTGACATTGGAATGAAAAATGTATGGATAATATGTAATCTTTAAAAACTACCATTCAACGTATTTATGTACACAACAATTTTATAGTGTTTCAGGTAATATTTTGTTTTCTGAGCTATTATCTTTTAGGTAGAATGAAATGATAGGCCCTCTTGCCTTTTTTAAAATTTTCAAATTGTTTTAAAAAATAAAAGAGAGAATAATACTAACGCATGAACATCGTGTCAGACGTAAATTCCAGTGTGATTAAAGTTCCGTTGGAACATGGTCACTGTCATTCCTTGGTGTGCTGTCTTCAGCTACTTCTGTGCCGCAGAGATGGGGTCAAGTTGTGCAAATCCCCTGCAAAAACTAAAATATGTACGAAATTGCCCTTAGCGGGAAAAGCAAGCTGACCCCTGTTCTAAAACATGCCCCAAACAGAGCAAAGTTGGAACAGTGCCTTCGCATGTTTAATTGGCACAAGAAACACTTGCTTCGTTTCACCCTTTAATTCACTGCCCTGCTAATGGAACACTCACTGTATATTTTTCAGAAGTTGGGGGAAAACTGCTTTTTGAATGCAATAAAAAGGGATTTATATGAGCAGGGTTTCTTCACTTGCATTTAATGCTTCCTTTATACACAGAAATACTGAAACTAATTGCCCTGTTTTAGAAATGGGTCATTAGTCTAGTCCCTATCTTTTATGGTGACCTAATTTGCATGCAGGATTTCTCTCTGAGGCTCTAGCTGGGATCTCTAGGAAGAGGCCACAGTGAGGTCTGAGAGCTTTCCCATGGCTTGCGCGAGCTTGGCTTCTGGTCACAAGCCATTCACTGTATTGGCTGGCTTCTAACATGTATTTAGCAGCCAATAAGAATCTGTTAGACGTATGAATGAATCCGCTTGAGAAGAAGAGAGAATGTATCACTGATAAAATAGAAACTATTTCGTATGCATTGAGATTTTACATTCCTTTTGTAAAAATAGTATTCTTTAAGTACAAATCCAAGTTATTTTTGAATTCTCTTTCCTATGATTCAAGCAAGAGATGTGTATTTGAAATTTAGGGTGTGAATTTAGTGTGAGGTTCTCTATGCTGTGGATACTCTCGTGTGTGTTCTTCCTCATGGGAGATTTTCTTACGCTTAGACTAAAACGAGTCAGTAGAGCTGTGTGCAGTGGCCCATGCCTATAATCCCAGCACTCAGAGGCTAAGGCAGTAGAATCACTGTGAGTTCAAGGCCAGCCTGGGCTACATAGTGAGTTCAAGCCCATCCTGAACTGCATAGCAAAACCCTGTCTCAAAAAGACCCCAAAAAAGGCAGTAGAGGAACCCAGTTATCTGCCAGTATTAGAGTGACTTAAGGAGTGGATTTCATACAACATTTTCTTGGGCATTATTGTCTAATATAAAGTGTGTAATCCCTAGCCATGGCCATCTTCCTACTAGTGTTGCCTTTATCCTGAAGGAACCTGCACACCCCAACCCCAATTTCTTGCCTAGGTTTTTGATCAAAGAAGTATTGCAGTCACAGTGGGCTTATCATGTGTATTTCCCATATCATTCCTGACCTTGATCTTTGCGTAGCCCCAGGAATTGGTGTAGACAGCAAATCTCACCCTCCAGATAACATTGATCTTCACGTAGATGTAGAAGACCCTGGTTCACAGTGACTTGTTCTGTCAATGTCTCCATTTTTTCCTGTAGCTGTTAAATGGATAAGAAATGTGGAGATCTTTCCCTGGGAATCGTCATGGTTTAGAACCATGATCTGAGCGCATTCTGCAGCTAGAATATTTTAATGTGTTCAGAGTGGTGGTTGTGACCTGTTTTAATAGCTCTATGAAGAAGTAATTCGCATCCTGGTAGTCCAGCTTTATTAAAAGCAACAGGAAAAATCCTGAGTCTGGGTGTGGAACTCATTTTGTTTTTCTCCTTCTCTTCCGTTTTACGCAGTTGCCATCCTTCTGAAAGATGACTATTTCGTCAGTGGTGCTGGCCTGCCGGGCAGATTCAAAGCGGAGAAGGTGGAGTTTCACTGGGGCCACAGCAATGGCTCTGCTGGCTCAGAACACAGTGTCAATGGCAGAAGATTTCCTGTGGAGGTGAGAGAATCGGGGGAATCTCAAAATACAGCAGTATTTGGGGAATTTGCATGAGTTCCATGCTGTGACATTGATTACCCGCAGACTGTCTGCAGAGCGCACTTGGGCAGTACCTCGTATCTTACCAGGAATCCTGTGTGTCAGGGCAGCTTGATGCCCCTCTGGTATCCCATCTTCCCTCGGGTAGAGAAACAGAAAAATCCCCGGCCTCTTGGTAGGAGTAGATTCAGTCTCACCTGACATGTTTTTCACTCTCCATTTCTGAAACCTTCGTAGGCAGCATTTTGGGTAAAACCTGCATGAGTATTGTCACTCATTAGAAAATGGGTAAGCTAGTGACATATGAAGAACAGTCTCAGGACCTTCTCTGAGTTCCACAGTTGTTTGTAATTGTTGTGTTTTGTTTTCTCCTGTCTGCTGTTAACAAAGAGGCTGTGACCGTCATGATGTGAATCACTCCCTGTTAACTTCGCTGGGATCAGTGGGGGCATTTTGCTTCAGTCTGAATTCATTTTATGTCAGTTTACTCACAGATCCATATCGCTGGCCAGAAAGAAGTGTTGGTATTCTGGGACTTACACTGGGGTGGGTTGGAGGGGAACGCATCACTCAGTCAGCTAATCTGACTTTGTCCTTCAGTCGTGATCGCTGTCACCCTTCTTTCCATGTAGTGAACATGTTGGTCGGTTGGTTGGCTGGCGCTCTCCTCATGGTATAACTCGCATGTCTGTGGGAGAATCAAATGGGTGTGTACCATTGTCTGCCTGTACTTAAACATGGAGTAACTGCAGACTCGTACCTGCTACAGTTGTAAGAGCAAAGGAATATTTTCAACTCTTACTGTGTCATGATTAATCTTAAACCTGACACCTCCTTCAGAAAGAAAATACATGACTGTATCTCCACGCAGATTTACATTTAACTCACAGGGTTTCCACCTTCCCGCTAGCCTAACTCCTCAAGCCCACTTACTGAGCCTCTAGGTATCCCTTAAGCCTGCAAAAGGAACCCTTCCGAGATGAAAAAATCATTAGTATCTCTTTGTTCGTGGATGATTTTTATGAGACAATGGAAAACACACTCACTGTGTTTCTCCAGCTGTGCACTCACAACACAAATCACTTCTGTGATCCCAAAATATTGTGGAATTTTGCCCCGTAGAGTGTAAGCGATCGTTCCGCACCAGCCATTGGCTGCCAGATCTCTAAATCGGTTCACTTCTCACACTGTCCCCCTGGGGATAGTGTTCCCCTTCCGTGGGGTGGGGACTCAAGTCTCAGAAGATTGCCCCTACTTCAGACCGATTGATTCCAGGCCTCTAGGTCTTCTAAGAGCCCCCATGAGCCCCTCCATATGCACTTACTTTGCTAGGATGCCGCCAGAACTCAGAACAGAACTCGCTGCTGCTTTATTATACACAGTTAAAGGATGCAAATCCTAAGCCAGATGAAGAGGTATATGGGGTGATGTCTGGAAGGGTCCTCAGCCCTGAAGCTGCTGTCCCCATGTAGCTGGGATGCACTCCTGTCCTGCCATGTGATGAGTTTTCCTTCACCTTCCTATGAGCCTTAACTTAGTGAGCTGTGCCTTTCTTCAAACCCTGTGCTATGTGCATCTTATGTAGTCGTGAATGAAGCCTGACTGATAGGGCAAGAGAGACTCCATTTTCTTTTTTTAACTCCATATTAAGAGAAGTCACTTAAGCTGCAGTTGACCCCACCCTTCATCCCCTCCCCTTGGTTAGTCATCAACCCACTTAGAGGAGAGCAGAGTCATAAAATGGGAACAGAACAAACAGGACAAATGGGGAAGTAGGCTAAAAGTTAAACTGCAACGGTCATCTGGAATCCCGCTGTCAGGCAGCTTCTGGGAAAGATGAACCTTGTAACCATTATGTGACATTCTTGGAAAATTCCTAGAAATGAGGTAATGTTTACTATGGAAACCTAAAAATGTACTTAAACAGAAAGTGAGACCCAGATCGGGGTGGACATCTTCTCCGTCTCCTGGTTGGCGACTGGCCGTCAGCCGGCTCAATAAAGCTTTGTTCAGTCCTGCTCTTTCAGTCTCCTGTGAATGCTGTTCTCGTTGAACTCGCTTGCCGTATCATGACAGCCCTGTAGAAAGTGTTTGGCATGAAGTAAAGCTGGTGGACCGAATGGGAAAGCCCAGCAAGGCCTGTCCCATCCAGTGCTTCTTAGTCTGTCTGTGCAGCAGAGAGAGTTTAGGGCAAGACCCCAGGTTCCTCTGATCTACTATCAGGCAAGCTAGTTTGAAGAATTTCTTTATTGGCAGCTGCAAGACTAAAAATCAGGGGAATATCAGTTTCTGTAACTCACCTTTAAGAGGAGATGTTCTAATTTCCGTATCTTCCTAGGAGAGGGAGTCATATGCCAGGAACCATCCATTAAAAGCAAACTACATATCATAATAACATGTGCTTCTAACGGCCTGTAGATGGCTTTGCTCTCCACTGTTCCTAAGCCAATGCTTCCTATTTTTTGTTGTTTTGCTGACAATTCTGAGGACCAAAATTCCCTGTGCACTAGGAGTCCTCTCTCTCTGTGGGACTTTCTGTCCTAGTCACACTAATTATGTGTCTCCCGGGTGGGGTTTCTGCTTAATGGGCTGTCCTCCTCTGTGTGAATGGAATGAATCATTTCTTAGAAATCTTAGCTTTATGTGTACTTGGAAAACTTCATTCCTAGAAGCAAAACTGGATCATGTGTCTGACTGCAGGGCTTCCCTTCGAGTCCTGCTGACGGTTCCCATTGGCAGTGGAAGTTGAAGGGACAGTTTGTGTCTGGCCAGCCTTGCTCAGAACTCTCTTTGTCTGAGAATTGGGTTGCCATTTGTTCACTTAATGTTGTTCTGGACAAAAGGCCTGTGCTTGAAAGCTTGAAAACTTAATCTGGCAGCTACTTTGGAAAAAATCTCTGAGCTAGGAACTGGGGACTTTGGCTTCGTTTGAAATCACATCTTCTAATGCAAAGAAGATCTGTTTCCTCTCATGCTTGACTGTGGAAAAATGCACAGAGTAAATATGTATTCTTTTCAGACCCAGTAACTTATAAAGAATATTTCCATTCCCATTCCTTAAAGAGTTTAATTGGATTCAGAAGCTGAGGAAGCCGTGGTGCTTAGACTTGCTTTCCGGTACAGAGCTGCTTGGACTTTTGCCTTTTAAGTAATGTCAGACGGTGACTCTGCATATGTGAGTAGACTTCCTCATGAAAGTCCATCTGGCTCATAACGTGCTTTCTTAAAATGTGACAAGCATGTTAACTTACTTAGTGGTATATTTGGAAAAACTTTAATTTTAGAGATTAAAGGTAACTGGATCACATTTCACTTTAAAATATGCATTGGACACTTGCTCACTTTTGTCTAAAATGTGTCTGATATTTTACATTAGTTTTCTTTCTTTGAGCTCTGGATTATCACCTCACCTCCTTTCTGAAGTTATTATGCTGTTTGAATATCTCAGGGTTGGTTTATTTCTTTTCATATAGCTGCTTTGTGTTCCAAGACACTAGAATGGAATTCAGAAAATTTTAGTCTATCAGCGAGTATAGTTAATGTATAGCAGTGGTTTCAACTGGGGACCGTTTCTTACCCCTGCCACCTAACCAGTGATGGAGTGATTTCCTGAGACATTTTTGGCTGCCATTGCAGGCAGTGGAATGATACTTGTTTCTGGTGCATAGAGGCCAGGGGTGCTGCTAACATCCTCACTGCAAAGAGTTGTTTGGTCCCCAGATAGCGCTAATGGTACAGTTGTGTGTGACTAGACCAAAGAAAGCAGCGTGCTTACTGGAATTGAGCCTTCCCTTTATGTTGTGGCATCATTTGAAGCACAGATAGACATTGAAGACTTGGTTCTTGGGAAGTCATTCCAGCTTCTTGTGGTTTCTGCAGAGGAAATACACCTTGCCTTCTGTGTGACAGCCTTTCCGGTTCTGGTTGCTGTAAACTCTGTGACACAGTCCCAGCCTTGAGGATGTAGGCAGCTCTCCCAGTGCCTCTGGTCTGCAGGCTGAATTTTAAGCATGTGCCCCCAAAGATGCCAGGTCTGTTCCCTGAGGATACATAGTAAGAAACCCAACTTTATAGTTTTGTTGTTTCTCAGAAATTCTTTCAGGTTATCTACAACTTTATAGGCATCCAGAAAGTAGAGCTTTTTGCGGTTTCCTGGCTAAAATCCTGGATTCAGCCTTTGGTAGTTGACCAAAGAGGTCCTTGTAAAAACAAAACAGAACAAATCACAGACTCTCCAATGGCCAGCATTCTGGACAGCTCAGTTAAGGTTAGCAAAGAAAGTCAGAATCACCGCAGTGCTGTGCCTGAGACTGGACCCATTTCGGTTCCTAGTCCACCTCTTCTCCCCTGTTGAGCTGCATTCTCTGCTTAGCCGGAGATTTTCGGGAGCATCTCTGGTTGGACAGGTTAGGGACGCAAAGTTACAGCCCCTGCCTTTCACGTGTTTCCCCTCTAGTAGCAACACAAACATTGAACAAAAAGAGTAGCAGCAATGACTGTACAGTCTCACTGTGACCCAGTCTCTGAAGCAGAGGTCACACTTTGCCAGAAGATGGAAGATCTCAGAAACAGCGAGGTGTGTGCAGATGGAAGTGGTCTATTGCAGCCTGTTGGTAGAGACAGGATATTCAAAGGCCCTGAGGCTAGTGATACTTGGAAAAGATAACGAGAGGTCAGTGTAGGTTCTGGTAGGCAAGATAGTGACCCTGTACATGTACACTCTCCAACTCCTAGAGCATGAAAACCTGTTACTTTATTTGACAAAAGGGGTTTTGCAAATGCAGTGAAGTATTCTTTTCAATCACAAAGCTCAGACTATGACAGTGAATAGGGCAGCCTGCTGCAGTTCTTCCGTGGCCCTGGATGTCTGGAACCTGTCGCACCACAGTCACCTCTGGCCACGTGCACCCAGCCCTTGTCATCTCCCCTTCATCGTTCCTCGTTCTGTGGTTGGTGACTTCAGTAAAGGCTCAAGCCATAGTGATAGGAACTGAATCGTGGAGTGTTTCCACTAATAACTGGACTTAATTCAAAGAGAAACCTCCACATGAAACCTCCGAGAGCACCATGAAAGCAGGGCTTCATTGCGTGGTTGTTGTCTGAGGTAATTAAAATCTTATTTATTACAATAAGAGATTGCAGGATTTGTTGATTCAGACTTACTGGTGCTTTATGAGTTGAAGTCTTCGATAAGCTTAAATGATCCAAATTGATTGTCTGTGCCCTTTCCAGTGAAACTCACAGCTGGTTCATTTCAGCTCAGTTCAGAGCATCTTAGCAAGTGAATAGAGGGGAAGACATTTTTCTTAATATATACCATGTACACATTACCATATGGTCCAAGTCTACAAGCCCTTATCTGAAGCTGGAAACCAGATGTTTTGGAATTCAGAATCTATTTTGGAAAGCTGTTGTAGCTCTTGTGGTGTATGTGTTAGAAAAGATATTCAGTCGGGTCTAGATCCATACGCTTTAAAACCGTTAGTGCCTCTGTATCAGGCAGATGAGTAGTCACACTTCCACCAAGTAAGCTTTTGTACCGAGATTATGAATAACTACAAAATACCTTTTGGTTTTTAAAAGGTTTCCCAGGCTCTGGTATGGCAGCCGTGTTTCTTGTCCTCAAGAGCGCCGTGTACTTAGAGCCATGAGGTGTGCACATTGAATTAATTGTTGGTGTGGACGGCCGGATGTGTCCGGGTATTCTGTCTCTGTTCTCCGTTCTTGGCCATGATGCAGTAAAACATTCTTCATAAAGTGAAAGGTTATCCAGGGGACAAGAAGTTGCTGGGTTCAGGCTGCCCATGTTCCGTGGGTGACTCCCATTCTGTTTGATCTTTCAGCTTTTGCTCTGCACATGGTCAGGTGTGTTCCCCTCTCCTGCTCGCAGTCCTGTTCTGACACCCTGCCTTCTTGCCCTGAGTTGGACCAGTGATGGGCTTTTGATCTTATGAAGTAGATCTTGGTTCTTTGCTCGTGTGCCTCTGTCACGCTGGTGAAACAGTATCTTGCCGTGACCCTTAGCTTGGACTTATGGTACATGTGTCCGCATTCCGTCTCAGTGATGAGCTTACACGCTGGTGGCACGCAGAGACCTCACACAGTGTCACCCTCTACACACTGCTGCTTACACAGCTTAGGCATGGGCCTCCCCATCCGGCGTCATCTTCTACAGCATGGAGAGAATGTTCTGCCAGCTTAGCACCCCTTGGCCGTATTCTCCTAGAAAGACAATTAAACATATGATACCTTCTTGGTGATGTTTTTTGGTTCACTGGTTTATTGGGCTTTGAAGATGTTCCAGTGGAAAACTGTTTTCCCAGACTTGCATGATTCCTGTCCCTCTCTCTTTACCTATGTAACAGTAATATTCTTCTGGAAATGGAGGTTTTAGGTTTCTCCTCCCTTTCGAATGAAAGCACTTTTCAAGTGTTTTCAGAGGTTAGCAAGAATGTTTTGACATTGTAGTTATTGATGAAGACACCTTGGCTTGTTAGCTAAGTTGTTTAGGGAGGCCCAGTGAGACATGTGTAATCACAGGTACCTGAGAGGCTGAGGCCAGAGGATCAGAATTTTGAGGCCAGCCTGGGAAAATGTAGCAAGATCCTGCTCAAAATAAAATGGGCTTAGGACATAATTCAGTGTAGAATGCCCTGGGGTTTGTCCTCACTACTGGTGGTGATGGTGATGATTGTGATGATGATGATGGTGATTTTTTAGTCTCTGTAAATTTCCTTCTGTCTTGCTTTGTTACTAGAAAGGACTACCCTTGCCGAGACTGAGACATTGTTTTTTAAAGTAACTTTTGCAGTATCATGCTTGTTCTCTTCCTACATCATGTACTTCATTTAAATTCTTAAAGTTGTAGCAAGTCACCTAAAATGGGCTTTGTTCACAGTCTTTTGTCAGAGGACCTGGAGACAGTGCCTGCTGTCCTTGGCCTTGGCTTATCTCTTCCAGGAAGTTGGAAATGCCAGGAGACAGTCCCATGGTGTCCAAATACAGCCGGTTGTGTTTTGCTCTCAGGTGGCTTCTGCACATGGCAGGGGACTTGGCTGAAATGGCGTTAGTGACTTTGTTATAATGAAGATTTCATTTTAGAGCAGAGTGTTTCATCCTTACTAGTAAAATGTTTAATTTCCATCTGGCCGATCTTTTATGTGTATGTGCTGTGTTAATTGAGAGGAGCGTTTGAGGCATTCCAGGCATTCTGAGTAAGCTCAGTGGAGAAGTTAACATCTGATTGTGCAGTGCTGGAGAGCAGGTTTTTAAGGGAAAGATGGTGCCGTTGCTGGTCTGGTACCTCACAGTCCCTGTCACAGTCGTCCTCGGTTGTGAGCTTGGCTCAGGGCAGGTGTGACACTACCCTGTGGCTTGCTGATAGCTCATTGAATTGTACTGAGAGTTACAGTCAAGGACATATGCTTTCTGTACTAAATCGGAGAATGTTCTCAAAGTAGAAACCCGAGAACCTTCAGGTAGCCAGAGCAGGCTTAGAGTGGTGGTAATGGGGGTCGGTCATAGTGATTGTGTTGTAGACACCATTTAATGAACACTCCAGTGTCAGCAACTTCCTGATGTCCCTCGTGTCATTGTGACATTGGCCTTGTGAGAGGATGTCCCTTCCGTGGCCTCCTTTAACATGGAGTGACCGAGCTCCCGCAGAGTGCGTGGCTGGGCTGGGACTGACCATTAACACTCTGCAGTCTGGCCTCAGAGAGCTCCCAAGCCTGAACCATCAGTTTTTATATTTGGTATCTAATGTTATTTTTTTTTTTTTGTTGTTGCTTCAAAATGTTTTTAAGACCACTGATGCAGTGGAAATACATCTTTAGAATCATAACTGTTCTTTATTGTGTAGGAGAAAGAAGAATCAGAGCCGTGAGCCCCAGAGAGAAGGTGTGATGGGGACAGGAAATGTTGTCAAGTCTTCACGTAGAAATACCTGCTGAAAACACTGCATTTTAAAATCAGGGTTGACCACTTCAGTCTGATCGCTTAGAGAAGTCCCGTCTTAGAAGCAATACACAGCGACCCATGTGTTGTGATTGTAAATTTGTAGAAGGTACATTAAAAGGGAAGAAAAGAAATAAGTGGTTTTATTTTAATATGTGTCCTATCCAGTTTATATTGTATAAGATTATATTATATGATAATCATGAAAGAAATTCATATTTTGTTCATTTTAATCTATTGTATTTTCACCCTAACCAAAATATTACTTCAGCATGAAATCAGTAGTAACAGAGGGGCTGGGGATTTAGCTCAGCGGCACAGCGCCTGCCTGGCAAGCGCAAGGTCGTGGGTTTGATTCCTAGTACTGGAAGGAAAAAAAAAAAAGACAAAAAAGAATAGTAACAGTTAGTACTTAAATGCATTGCATTCTGGTTTTATACTAAGATGTTGAAATTTGGTTCATTTTTTGGTGTTTGTTTTGTGTGTTTATTTTTGTGGTGCTACAGAGTGAACACGGAACCTTCACATTGAGCTACAGTAATACCAAATTTCAAAATCAATTAATTAGTTTAAGTTTTTCAGACAGGGTCTTGCTCAGTTGCCCAGGCTGGGCTTGCGCTCACGATCCTCCTGCCTCAGCCTCTGTAGTGCTAGGAGTACCGGCGTGTGTCACCATGCCCGACTCCTGTTTGTTCTGTGCCCTGGCCGCGTATCTGTGCTTGGACTGGCCGTGTGCCCATTCCCCGCGCTGGGGAATCACAGGCAGGCAGGGGCCCCCATCCGGACACATTCAGAATTGTGGCTGTGCCGATGGAATGTAGATGAGAAACCAGCTAGGTGAGCGAAATTTCTTCATGAAGAGCTTTTACACTCAGTGTTTTTGTAGTTTTTTCTTTTCGAACAACAGCAACAAAAAATAGGTGGAAATAGCAGTTGTATGGGATGAACAGGTCTAAAGAGATAATGTACAACATGAAGACTAGAGTTAATAATGTTTTATTGTGCTCAGGATTCTTGCAGAGTGGGCAGATTATAGCTGATCTTCCCCGAGGGGTAAAATGTGCATCTCTGAGATGCTGCGTGTGATAAGGTGTTTCACTGCAGTAACCATTTTATTCTCTCTGCATATCTCAGACTGTGTTGTATGCCTGAAGTACACACCGTAAAAAAGTTGAAGTATATTTCATATACTTCTAGTAGTTCAGTTTTGTACTGGGATCTGACTTTGGCAAAGGCTGCATCCAGATGTATTACAAATTTTTTTTCTTTATAAGCTTCATGGTATCCCTCCCCTCCCCATTTTTTTCTTTTACACAGCATTTATTCCCAGGGCTTTGAACCCTCTTCTTCTCAGAATCCATTTCTGAGCTCAAGAACTCAAATAAAGCTGCCTGGGAGACCTTTGTTTGCTGAAGGCAGAGACCCCAGGCAGCCAGGTCGGATGTGCTGTGAGTTCAGTGAGGAGGATTTATGGGCCAGTGGCTCAGCCACACTACCACACCCCTTCCTTTTTTTTTCCAGGTTCTGTCAAAATTTGAGAAGAAAAGGTTCCAACCACCTTAAATCTAAAGCCTTTAGCAAATTCTTTAGTGCCACCATGACTCAGAAGGGGGACAGTAGGAAAGATTTAAAAGGAATAGAAAGAAGTCAGTTTTGAAAGAAAGTCTATTTCCTCTCTCCCCTTTATGTCCCTGGCACAGCAATTCATGGCCCCCTTCCCACTTGACTGGAATGGGTAGAAAATTCCTGAGGCTTCCAGTCTCGATCTTATGCTTGGGAGTGTGCTGACCACAGGCCGTGTGTTCCCTGGACACACTGAGAGTATTATATGGACACTAGCTGGGCCAACTCATCAACACCCTATGTTATGTAAAAATAGGAATTTCATGTGTTGAGTGTTTGAGGATGTCTTAAAAGATAGGACTTTAAAACTCAGATTAACACGTGGAAGAATTGGAGGAGGCTTAATAGTAAAATGACTTCTGGATTTCAGCTCTTCCTGTAGAGGTACCATTTCCAATTCGGAGTCTTTGTCTTTCTTTCAGTGGTTTATGAAAATCAGTATGGCAGAGAAGTTTTCTAGTGTGCAGGGTTCCACACTTAGGGAAGATTTGGAGTGAAGAAACACAGCCCTTGGTTTCCTGTAGTTTCTCAGGATGCTTCTTGCTGGCTTCTGCCTTTGAATCACTCACCTCTGGCTCTGGCTCTGTCCGCCTCTCCTGCTCACTCCTTGTCCCATACACTAGCAGGTGAATGTGAGCCGAAACACCCCATCACAGGTGGCCAGCACCTTTAGAAATGATGCTGCCCCCTGTGTGTTTTCTGGATCCTAGTTGGTCTCTCCAAGTCAGTGGTGGCGGACCCATGGCATGAGTGCCGCAGCGAGCTGTTTGTTATCATTGAAAGCTCGGAAAGGTTCACGGCCCCACTGTACGTGCCCTGCCTAAGAAATGAGCCGTGATCAGATATATTCAGCAAATGCTGCATACTATGTCCTTCTCTTCCAGCTTGATAATGGGCTGACATAGGAGATGTCTTGAGAAATATTCCAGGGAGAAGTCTGCTTGATTTTAATTTAACTGGGGATCTCCCAAACTTAATTGACTGTGGACCCTTTTTATTTGTGTGTCCTCAGACACGAATGCCAAGGGGAGTCTCCTGGGGAAATGCTGCCCTGGGTACGTTCACGGGGAGCTCTTCCCATGCCCTGCCGCTGAGCACAATGCTCCTGTCCAGTTTCTAACTCTCAGCAGTGTGTCTGTTCGGCAGGTTCACGGAACCCGCCCTGTGTGGGACACAGAGGTCCTGGGCCTCAGGGGCTGCTTGAGCAGGGATCCGCTCAGACTGGTGGTGGCACAGCCTCGGAGGCCATTGTCATTGTAGCAGAAGAGTGGGACACAAGTCAGCAAGACGGTGGAAGTCTGGGTGTGCGAGGCCTTACAGCGCAGCCGAAGCCTGGCTCTGTACTTCTGAGGAGAGGGAGCCATGGAAATGTTCTCAGCAGAGGGCCGGTGCCGTTGGCTTATGTCCTAGGAGACTCTGATAACACCCGAGGGTAGGACACGTGAGTGCTGGGAGCCAAGTTCCGAAGAGAGCGATGCCTCCATCAGGCATGAGTGTGTTGATGAGCGCCAGTTCTGAGTGTTTTGAGGACAGGTGTGCTTGCCCCCAGACAGGATGACGTTGTCACTGCAGGTGATTCAATTTGTATTTCCTGGTTTAAAAGAAAAAATGAACAAGAGGTCTTGGGAGACAGCTCAGTGGTAGAGCGCTTGCTTAGCAAGAGCAAGACTCTAGATTTGATCCTTACCATAAAAGAGAAAAGAAGAAGGATGATTTGAGGAGAGAAAATCGTCGATAACCAGCAGGGTAATGTTTTGTAGCATTCCATTTAGAGTTCTTCTAAAAAAGTCTTTGAAGGTTGTTTTCATGGACTGTTCACATTTGTGTTGCTACTTTGGTGACACGGTATTTGTAGATGATGTAAAATAGAACATTGAGAAGGGATTATTAAACCTAGTGTCAGTGAAACGTACCTTCTTGTTCCAGGGGACATTTGAGTTAATTGACCAAAAAGGCAGAGGGCTTTGACGAGGACCTGACCTTCTCTAAGAATTTAATTAGTGCAGATAGTCCCCAACGTACAATCATTGGACTTCACAATTTTCAGTTTCACAGTGGTGTGATGAGTCACGGGCATTCAGTGGAAAACATAGTGTGAACTTCAGTGTTGGGGAGCTGGTGATACGCAGTCCATTCCTCCCTGGCCGTGTTGGTGAGCCACAGCAAGCCACAGTTCCCCGTCTGCCCAAAGATTGTGTGGGGATATGAGCAGTATTCTGCACTGGGCTCTGTGGCTAGGCTAAGGTGCAGAGTGATTAGGTGTATCCAATACATTTTTGATCACATGTGGGAAATATTTTATCAGGTTGTAGTCCCATCATAAATAATGACTATCTGTATTAGCCATTGTTTTTATCTTTCTAGTCTTCTCATCTTTTCAGTAGCAGATTTTCAGTCCGTTTCTTTACTTTGCTCCTCTTTCTGCCCATGTTGAAGCCATCAGCGCCTCTGATTTTTAAATTATTGTTACAGGTCTTGAAAAGGTCTAACTTCGCCCCGAGAAACAACTTTTGCATATTATGGTTTTGAATCTGGAATGCCACCAAAGGCCATGTGCCGCCACAGGCCTTGGTTGTCAGCTGGTAGACTGGGGGTAGGTGATTTGGATCATGGTAAGTCCATTGATGGAGTCATAATTTCATGGTTTTATTAGGAGATGATGGAACTTAAGGAGGGCGGGGCCTATTGAAATGCCTCACGGGTGTGACCTATGAGCTGTGGGGACTGTATCTCGGCTCTGGCCCCTTCTTTGTTTTGCTTCTTTCTCTCTCTGCTATGTGCTGAGCCACTCTGCTCCACCACATTACCCACACTGTGAGGTTCTGACTCAGCCTGCATCCAGAAGTAACAGAGCCAAGTGACCATGGACTTAAATCTCTGAAACCATAAACCAAAGAAAATATTTAAACCTTGTTTTCTCAAGTATTTTGTTAGCAACAGAGAACTAATACATTGCATTATATTTTGTCCCAGCCTTCCAGCAGTCTTTTTTAAATCCTATCTTGAGTAGGCTGCCAAGATCTTACCTTGGCCCGTACGGCTCTGCTTGATCTGATTCTCGTTCCACCCTAGCTGCAAACAAATCTCTCCATCGTGTTTTCACTGGCTCTTTTTTGAGGTCCACAACCTTCTCTCCCTGGTTATCCTTTCTCTCGGCCAATTCATGTTTTCATTCTACGAGTTGTAGCCTTGTTTGCTCTCTCCTAGCGCATCTTAATCTCACTTTCCTGTTTCCCACGTTTCTTTTCTTCATAGCACACATTGCTTTTTAAAATTACTTTTTGATTTGTTTATTTATTAACATCCCCCCCCACACACACCCCACATGATGCAACTAAGCTGTAGGAGGAGAGGGGATGTATTTGTCAGTTTTCCTGTCTTAGGAACACAATACTCAGCACCTCCATAATTTGAAGAAGAGGCACTTCGGGGGATTCAATCCATTGTTTGCTGGCTTTAAAGGAGGAACATTCTGCTGGAAGACTGTGGTGAAGGAAATCTGCTTAGCTTGTGATGACCAGGAAGTAGAACAAGAGAAGTGTGCCAGATAGAAGGGGCCAGGGACCAGATATAAACCCCAAGGTTACCTCCATGACCCCACCTAGGGATACCGGGGAGTGAGCTCTGCTAATCCCTAGGCAGCTCCCAATCCAGTGAAGTTGATGCTTAAACTTAGCCTTTGCAAAAATTTTTGTTTACTACTGACTTGAGGCTGCATATTAATACAGTCCTGGAACAGAATAAACAATAAGGCCTATTTTTATTCTTTAGGTCTAAAACATCTCCCGCAGAAGTTCCATAAGTTCAGAGGTGGGGGCATTTGGAAGGGGACTGCATCACGGTGGCTGGGTACTCAGCAGTAGATCAGTCTGTTTACGAGTTCATAGCTCTTACTAGGTGGTGCCTGGTTAGAAAAAGAAAAGGCAGGGGACTGTGTGCTTGTCCTAGAAGAGAGAGCTCCTGTCCCTGGCTCCCCGCCTCTCTCTCTGATGCCTGGCTGCCATGGGGTAGGCAGCTTTCTTGCACACATTGTCTTACTGTGCCGGTTCCTCTATCCATGGACTGAACCCTCTGAAACTGGGAGTAGCCTTTCCTCCCTTAAATTGTGAGTGTTGTGTATTTTGAACAAGTAACCAGAAAGCTGATCAGTGTACCAATTAAAGAAATGACATTCTTGTGTTGTGTCCTCCTCTTGTGGGCACACTGGCTCGGAGAGTAAGACACTTAACTTCTAAGAAGGTAAACTTTTAATTCATTCACTAAAAGGTGTCTAAAGATGCAAGTCCTCCCCCTAAACTACCTATTAAACAATGTAAAAGACCCAAATAAATTAGTCGCTCTCAAATAATCACATTCATCCTCCTTCCTCATACTGTGAGGCTGAGGGTCAGTCGTGCAGCTCAGAAAATGATCTTTTCAAGGTCTGTTCTTCCAGAGTGTAGCTTTCATATTAACAACCATCACTGCTACATATCGAGACAGATTGTTCCAATTAGTCAGTGAGGTCCAGGATTTTGAGAGCTGTTACTATGCACATGAGCAATTACTGCCGCAGAGCTCAAAGGCGGGCTTTTGGGAATTCTAGGTGGAGAGTATCGGTTCCAATCATGAGTTGAGGCAGATGCCACAGGAACGAGTGTGGGGTTTCTCTGCAGCTCCGCCCACTGGAAGGTGGTCCAGCGTCCACACAGAAAGGCTTGCGAGGTGGCCAGATTCTCCTCTCGGGCCCAGCCTCTTCCAGCCCACATCTGTGCCTTCCTTCGTGTTGATGGGAGCCAGGCACTGTGCTAATAAGCACATCTGAATGCCTGGTACAAACCTCAGAGGAGGGAGTCTTAACCAGAATTTGAATCAAAAAGAAGTGCACTTTTTTTCTAAAACTAAATTTGAGTTATTTTTCTCATTCCTTATTACTAGTAAATAAAAACAAAAGCAGTCAGTTGACAAGCCTGTTTTCCCCCATTCAGAGAAAACGCCTTCCGCGTCTGACGTGAGTGCCCTGACTTTCCACTGTGCACAGAACCTCCCCATTCCCAAAGGTTCCTAGAACCCTACATTATGAACAAGAACCAGAGTCAAATCCCTGATGAGTCAGGCAGTCTGGGGTGACATCCCTCTTTCCGGTAATTCAGTCTCTTTGAAGAATTCAGAGTTTTTAAGTCAATCTCAGAAGTGCCCCAAAATCTCACCATTTGAGCTAAAGTATTGCTGCCTACTCAGAGTCTAATAAAGTGTAGAGTAAAACATGATAGGTATATTTAAGAAAACATCAGGTAATGCTGGCGTGGTGGCCTTGTAAAGTCCAGGAAAGTCCTTTGGGTAAGGTGCATGGGAAGTCAAATATCACAGGACAAAATGTGGGTAGGCGTGAGTTACCTCCAGGGGAAGGAGTTACTTGCAGCTATGGTGTGAATAGGGCCTGGGTGAAGGAGGCAAAGCTCTGGATCCAGGGCTCGCTGGTTTTATTGCTGGTGGGAGCGAGCTGGCCTCATCTCCAGAGGAAATGATTGCAGCGGACAGTGCTATGCAGATGGCGTAGGATGGCGGGGTATTTTTGAGGGGTTTCTCTTAGAAGTCAAGTCAGTCTTTGGAATACCAGAGGGAACCAGGGTCTCCTGAAGCAGTGGCTACGGCTGAGGCAGTTTCCCTGAGGGTCGCCTGAAGCAGGTGTTAAGGAGTAGAAAGTCCCGCACTGTAACTCCTGCTGGTAGGAGTACACTGGGGTCTCTGGTGATGAAAGCTAATTACAGGGTGTTGTCTACTTGAAAATTCCCTGGAGTAGGTTTGTTGTTATTGCTGTTGCTTCTGTTATGCTGAGCATTATCCCGGGGTCTCCTGCATTCTTGTCAGGTGTCTACCATTGAGTTTCATGCCCAGCCTTATCAGTGGCTTTTAAAATGTTTCTGCCAGGGGCTGGAGATTTAGCTCAGTGGCACAGCGCCTGCCTGGTAAGCACGAGGTTGTGAGTTCGATTCCCAGTACTGGACAAAAAACAAAAATGTTTCTGCCATCCAGGAGTGGTGGCATGTGTCTGCCATCCCAGCCCTGAGAGAGGCTGAGGTAGGAAGATCACAAGTTTGGGTCCTACTTGGGGAACATAGCTAGGTCTTGTCTCAAAATTAAAAGGGCTGAGGATGTAGCTCAGTGGTAGAGTGCCCCTATTCTGTCTGCAGTATGACAAAGTAAAATAAAATGTTTCTAGCACACAGAAGGGTAAGGTGATGGATATGTCAATTAGATTCTTTTGTTCTTTTTAGGTTTTTTCCGTATCTATAAGAATATCGTGTTGTATACCATGAATGTGAAATATGTGTATAGCTTTTGGCATTTAAAGAAAGAAAAACTGGCTCCTGGGATAATCATGATAGTTGACTTTTGAAAAAGTACTCACATGTGTGTTACAGTTTCTAGCTAAATATCACCCTAAAGCTTCGTCTGCTCATAGCTTTTGGAAGGTGATTCAGTCATGAGCTCATAGCTGACTTGCTGTTAGCAGGTCCGGTCTGATGGGAGAGGCGGTCACTGCGGTGTGGGATGGGAGCCTTTCTCCCGCTCCAGAGCTCCTCCATCTGTGCTTGCTTCCGGGCGCCATGCCGTGAGGAGCCCGCTTCCACCAGTGCCCTCCTGCCTCCCCGCATCCAGTCTGGAGCCAGCCACCTTGAGACCAAAATGTGACCCGAAGTAAACCGCTTCTCCCTTGAGGTCTCAGCATGGAGGAAGATAAGACACTGTGTAGTCTTCTTAAACACTCTGTGTACATTATATCATTTAATCATCATTTTATAAAAGACATTCTGTCAGAAAAATAGCAGTTAATTACAAGTGTCTCAGTTTTTTGAGTTAAACTCAGGTAAAAGGTCACTGTGATAGGAATCACTATTGAGCCTAAGGTAGTCTTGATTGAAGTTAGTTAAGGAGCCTGATAGTCTGAGCTTAGGTGATATTTTCTGGTGATCACAGTGTGATCTACTGTCCTTGTGATACTTTTCTAGCATTTGAGAAGGGCTGAGAAGAAGATATAAGTATAGACAGTGTCAACATGAATGTGCTCCTGGCTGGCTTTATGATTTCAAATATTGTGAATATTCTCTATATAAAGTGATATCAAATAGTCCTTCTAAAACGAAATCTAATTTTCCGTTTATACCCCGCTTAATTTTACAGAATTTTTGTAATTAATGCATTTTTCTTTAATACCAGGAATAAAACAGAGCAATAAATCTAATTTGATGTCATTGTTAAAACCGAATTTTCTAAGCAGGAACAGGTAGAAAAGCAGCATATAAAAGCCCAAAACCAAATTTTCCTGAAAATATACATCATGTATGATCTTTTGATTATCTAAGTAATATCCAAGTAGTGTATTTTTGTTATAAAGTAACTCCAGGAATGTGTGAGTTACAGTAGATTTTTTCTTGCAGACACGTAGCAGTCTTTAGAAATCCCCATATGCTGGGCAGTTTTCCACCTGGTGGGCGGTGGACCCACGTGCGGATGGGCAGTGCCCGTGTGGCCGGCTCAGAGCGCCGCACCTCGGCGTGCAGCGCGTGCTCCCTGGCGGCTCGGCTCTGGGCAGAGCTCGGGGCTCAGGTTCTGGGGGTTTGCATCTAATCCCTGTCTCCTGACAACCCTCTTCCCTCTTCTGTAACCTGACAACTAGTCTTCTTACCTACCTGATGAGAGTTTTTGTGGGAATTAAGATTGTAGTGCCGACAAGGTGCTCACTACAGTGTGACGTAGCAGGTAATCAGTAGACATTTTGCTTCCTTCCATGGTATGCGTGCAGCATGGAGCTGTGAGGATCGTCTGTGTGGGATAAACTTGGGTCCTCCAGGAGCCAAGCCAATGACGTGAAGAAGGAGAAAATAGGAGTGCTCTCCTAGTTTTGACTTGCTGACAGTTGTGAACATTAAGCCAGGTTGAGTCAGAACTTCGTTCTCAAAAGAAGCTGGAAACCTGTTTAGAAAGCCAGGAGTATGTCTCGATGAGGATACTACGCTCTTTATATGAAAACACACTGTCTTGGCCTTCATGATTTATGCGTAAACTAGAATTGATGATATGTGAGGAGTTCACATCCAAGATGTTTAAAGTTCTTCGTGGTACAGCTGTGTGCACCTCTGCCTTTATGAATTGAGACTGTACAGGACTGTACTGAAAGTTACATGGTTTGATATTACATGAGACAGGTGTGCATGTAAGCTTTTAAACCATCTATAATGTGACTTTTCCTCACCAGAATATAATATGAGGGCTCCTAATTCAGGGATAATAGACATCCTAAATTTGTTTGTGAATTTTTGTGGATAGGGACTTTTTTTTCTTTTTGGTTTTTGTTTGTTTGAGGTGGGGATCTAGTACTTCATTTAGACTTGAATGTTGTTTTTGGATTTCCTTGCTACCAGCCATTCCCCAAAAAGAAAGTATTTGGAGGAAGAAGACGCCCTGTTTTCTACAGAACTAATTTTTGTTTGACTTTCTAATGTGCATATTATATAAAATTTACACAGGATTTCATTCAGGACCTCATCACTTAGGCTGTGAATTCTGTTCAGTTCTGGGAAGCCCCCGTGAAGGCTGCTGCCAGTGACTTTTCTACCAGCATCCAAAGGGCAGGGCTCTCCTCAGTGCTGAGTACAGGATGGCAGGTGTCGTAGGTAACCTGTTTAGATTTTCTTATTGTGGTCGAATAGAAGAATGAAGTCAGTGCTCTTCCCTTCGGTTAATTCTGACACGCCGGCCTAGATTAGCTCTAGGTCATCAACTATTGGTATCTTTGTGTCTCATCAGGTTCCCGTGTGGGCACTTGACACTCCAGGAGCAGAATTGATGGGCATCTTGTTTTGACATAACTGAATGGCAGGTGCAGCGCTTGTCTCTATCGAGGAGGAGATGGTGGAAAGTTCAGCAGGTCTGACCCAACAGGCTTTGTTCAATTTAAGCAGATTATGGTGTGAACAATGGAGGGAGAGATCAGAACTGGCAGCGAACTGGGATTTGAATAGGACTTTCAATTTATTTGACATGTGTAATGTTCTTATGAATGGGGACAGAACCCTGGTTTTTGGTGATAGGTAGAAAGATTGTCTCCAAGATTGATGGAGTCTTGGGTGGATTAGTAAATCGATTTGCTAAGAGCTGCAATGATATGCCTGTGGGGTCTGACATTCACCTAGCCAATAGCTTAAGATAACAAACCTGGTAGCACTTGCATTTCAAAGGGTATTTTTTACATGGGCTGTAAGTGGCTTTTCTGTAAACCATTACGGTATTTTTATGGAAATAAAAGCCATTATTTTACTAGCTAGAATATATAATTAATTTCTTGGTGACATATCATTTATCTCAAGCCTTTTGTTCTTCTCGGCTGTTCTTTTTTTAACAAATTGGTCAACCTTACTGCTTGTTTATTAAAATAATATAATTCCACAGTAAACGTACTCAGTACTTAACAATTCACTAATGAATTCAATTTAACCTCAAAAAGCTGCAGCTAAACTTTACTGCTATATATGTTATAATTAAATTACCTATTCTCAGTATTTAATAATATATAGAAAAGCAGTAACAGTGCATATTATATTGTCAGTAAATGATGCTTAAAATATAACCTCCAGTCAACCTCTGATATTATGAGTTTGTTAATAAGCAGATAGTATGGTTCTCACCCTCCTAGTACCAATGAGAATTTAAGGATCTCAGAACTTCTTGATAAAGATGGAGTTGATCTACACTGGAGTGGGCAGGACTTTTCTGTAATTGTGCTGTAGAACTGTTACGTCTCTCTGAAATTTCAGCCAAAAACCCTGTTTCTTTTCGTTCTCTTTACCCTTCCTGCTGGGATTTTTTTCAGCCATTTTCATTCTAATGTCGTTGGTAAGGGCTGCATCTGCTTGGAGATACTTCTTACCTCTATGTCCTCCTCCAAATCTGGGTTACTTTCCGATCATCTTTGTTTGCTTGTAAACAAAAAATCTTTTTCACGCCCAGATGCCGAAGTGGCTAAACTTGCAAAAGTTTAGATGTATCAATATTTACCACAGAAGGCCTGGGAGAGTTATCATTCTTAGAGCCTGGGGCCAGACTTGGCAGTGCCAACTTGTGAATATAATATATAAAATCCACTTTCCTTGTTTATAGTAAATGATAAAGAAGGTACTGGTTGTAGCCAGGCCTGGTGGTGCAGATCTGTACTCCCAGCATTCTAACAGGCTAAGGCAGGAGGACAAGCCCACCTTCAGCAGTTACTGACTTGGCAAGACCCTGTTTGAAAATAAAAAGTAAACTGGGGATGAACTCATTGCAGAGCCCACTGATTCAGTCTCCAGTGCCCACCCCCCAACACACATCCTTGCTCCACCCCCCTTCCCCCCGTGACACACACGTACAAGGTCCTTGCTACATTGTTTTGGAACACAGTTGATAAACACTCGGTAAATGTGAATTTAATTTTAAAACCCAATAAGATGGTTAAGTACTGTATAGTAGTCTTTCAATAACTTACTGACCCCAATAACAATGGTATTCGTGGTAGAATAAATACATGAATTGTCAGTGAAACACTTGCAGAGGTGCTGAGCCTATGACACATGTGCCACAGCAGGCTGTTGGTTACCATTGAAAGTGCTAAGAGGTTCACCATCACTGGCTTTTAAGAAGACAAATCCTAATTTTAAGTGTTTCTGTTTAATGGTTACCAACTCTTTAGATTTAAAAAAAGACTTTAATTTATAAAATTCTTAAACATATTTAATGGGCAAAAGTTATATATATGTTCTGCTATACTACATGATTTTGTACTGTACGTATACATTGTGGTATGGCCTTACTGTGTATGCATTGCAGAACGACCAGACCAAGCTTGCACTGCCAACTCTTTCCCTGTACACCCCATGTCATTCTTTTCCAAGTTCTTCTTTCATTAGTTCGGTACTTTAGTTTGCCCCAACCTGAGGTTTTGGACCTCTCTTTATGTTGTTGCAATATTCCCATCTTCCCACTTACCCGTGGTGTGGTTTATTTTGGTAGTATCAAAAATGAAAGCCGCTACTTTATCTTTGTGATATTTTATTAGTAAACAATCCAGAACATATGAAGTTTTGGAGAGAGTTTCTCTCTTCGGTGGCACTGGGGATCAAACCCAGAGCTTCACGTTTAAGTGGCACACACTCTACAACCAAACTGCTCCCTCAGCCCTGAATATATTCTTTTCAATGCCAAGGAACTTCAAAGAATATTTGAAACTGTTACTATCAGTGACTGATTGAGATCTTTCATTCCATTGCACTTAGGTAGCCTGTACTGTATTTAAGTAGACACAGAACGAAAAGGAAAGTCAAGTCAGAGATGGTCCAAGTTCCAGTAGCTGTGCATGGGTAGTCAGGTTCATTCATTCCTGTTACTTTTTTGGCCATTTCATCATTTATCATCCTTTATAGCTATTAGATTTTTGCAGAAAGTAAAAATTTTAGATAGTATTCTTTCTTCTATAACCTTAAACAAATTCATGGTCTAAAATTGATCATTAATTTAAATTCTGTAGGTCTAGTAAATACTTTAACCTTGAATTCATAGTATACTTGATTTAGGATCATCGGTAGGGCTTTGCTTTATGATTTTTGACATGAGATTTTCCAGTTCTCTTTATAATGGGAAATTATTTATCACATTCTCAGTTCTAACCTATCTTGAAAATCAGGTTGCTTGTCTGTCATGTTGATGTGACTATAGCAATTTCTTATTGTTTATTAGTATAAGTATTATATTCCTGGAGTCTGAAAGCCCTGCCCTATGACCCCCGTTAGATGAAACATCCTTATGTAATAGGCTGGGAGTTGGACCACAAGGTGTTTGTGTGTGGGCAGTGAAGTCAGAGTGAGACACTGTAACAGAGTGGGATGTGGCTGAAAAAATTTTACTATGTTGTGTCTTAGCTCTCACTGTCCACCTCTGCCTGGGAAAGTTGACTTTACCGTGTATAGCTGAATGATGTATTAAGAAATACAGTGAAGATTTAAATCTTTAAAATCTATTGGAAAAGACATTGACGCTGTCCCTCTCAAAAAATTTCCCTTGTTTCAAGCACATTTATCCTGTCATTCTTGCCACTTTCTGAAACAGTTCAGAGCATCCTCTTTCATGAATCTTTACAGGGTGTGCTTTTTAAAAAAATACATAGGATGCAGTTAACTAAAGCCCTCCAATGAAAGCGAGGCTTCTAAACACATGATGGTGAAGCTCATCCTCCCTGTTCACTGGATTTGGTAGCACGCACCTTCTGGCTTCTCCCTGAAGTCAAGATGACCGTGAGAGGTAAGTGTTTTCTACTGATTCAGGACATGAGGGTCATACAGACATTCCCGAAGGAGGACCTGCAGACCTCCTTCCAACAGTGGCGAGAAGGAAGGACCATTGTATTTCAAACAAGAGGGAGTATTTTGAGGGGAATTTGGGGCAATGTGTCTTTCACTGTAGTAAATTTTTTTAAAAACTTAAGCACTGTATTTTTTGAGCATATACCTCACGTACAGAATCCCACATTTTTCTCCTTTTTTCTGAGGTTAGAGATCAAACTCAGCACCCCAAGAGTGCTCAGCAGGTGCTCTGCCACTGTGCTGTCTTCCCAGTCCCCGAAGACGTGTTGTGGTGCGGTGTGTTGGCATTATTCTGGAACTCTTTGCTTTTAAGTTTTGCCACAGTGTTTTCCGAGAATTTAATTTGATGACCCTGAGAAAATGGACTGAATGGAAGCACTCGGAAAGTTTGGTGTTTATATTCCTCAACCTACCATTAATTTTTATGAATTTTCAATTCTGTGAGAAATCGTCGTTACAGTTCTTTTGATGTCTATTTTTTCTACTTTACAGTAGCTAATTTAAAAAATCTGTTTTTAGCTGAGTTACAAGGACTTTAAAAGGGTTCAGGATTTTGTTATTGTTGTTCGCAGCTGTAAAATGGAACCACGATGGCGTAAGCTTGCTGTTGTTTTCCCCTGAAGTATCCGTTTGTCCTTAAAAATCACCCAGTTTCAGAAAAATTCTCTTGGGAAGTAATGTAAAAATTATAAATATTTCCGTATAAAGGCAGAAAAAAAAGTAATCTGACTGGCAAAAGAAATTGCTGAGATGGGCTGTCTGTATTGCTATTGCAGTCTTCAGTGGTGACCGAACTAATTTTTATCCAAGTTAGGAATGAAAATCTCTTTCAATGACTTCCTCTATTATTGGCTTTTAGCAGCAAAACCATTTTATAATCTTTCTCATCTTTTACAGATACATTTCTAATCGCAGATTTTTCAAAAGGTTAATAGAAATTGCAAGGCTTTATTGTCATGATGCTTAAATGATTTCTTTTTCAATAAAGGGTATGTTATTAAAGAGAAAAATGATTTTGCAAGCCATACATGAAGGTGTGCAATGCCATCTGTCTTCAGCCTGAGTAATCAATGGTGTAAGTGAGTCTCGTTTATTTCTCATAGATTTACTAGCGTCACTGCATAAATAGCCATGATGGTATTGATTTCTTAGGCCGAATCACCTTTTATCACATACAAGTGTTTGATGATGACTGTATTAAATGTTGGCCTTTGATTATCTTGGGCTTTCATAGATATAGAGGTTTCAGAAACTTTATTTGTAAAGAGTGAAAATGAAATGTTTTTGATATTCTAGTATTTTTCACATTAAGTACTTACTTCTCCCGGTGTTGGATTTCCTAGACAAGTCCTTAATATCCCCTGTATCTTGGCTTTCTTATATGTCAGTAAAATATTGTGGTGATTGTGAGTACTTCCTCTATGTTTATCTCAGATATCCCCAAAATAAGGCAGCAGGTTAGAGCCCAAGGCTGGTGCTCACACGTGTGCCTGCATGTGAACGGCAGCCGTCTCACGTGGACTTGTAGGACCCACCTTCTGCAAAGCTTCCCTTTTCTTACCCCACAAGTGGGATATAAAAAATACCCTACATAGAAGATTATTGTGTAAAATAAAAGAAAGAGAGCATTGATTCTACTTGGCAAGGTGCCTAACAGGCAAATGGCTGGTAATAATTTTTTATCATTGTGCTGGCCGTGGTGGTTACTGTTACCAAGTCAAAGTAAGACTTACTGGCAGTAGGCATTGAAAGTCAGCAGAGGTGTCCACTGTTTACAGTTTAAATATCCCCCCTTATTGTAGCCCCTCCCATTCCAATTGGGGATAGGCTCATTGCATTAGTTTGAAGTGATTGCTCTGCAAATGACTTGTACCTGGCCAATTAATGGGGCAGAGAAAACCTGCCTGCCGGGGCAGATTGCGCTCTGGGAAACATGTGAAGACCTGGAAATCTGGGTTCCTTCTGCACCTTGACTGTCTCCCTTAACTGACCACCGCTGCCTACACTTCTTGTCGTACAGGGGACTAACAGGTTTATTTCTTCTTCAAAGTCACAGCGCTCCTTCTGCAGCCCCACTCTGCCCCCCCAAAATGCAGAGGAGGTAGTAGAGTTAGTTGCCCCTCAGGTACCCTGTGCAGCATCCAGAGTCTTACATGTCCAGGCTGAACACAAGAGTACGTTTACAAAATAATGTGTGGCGTCCATGAAGCAGCCTCCACACCATGCTAAATCTAATTCTTCTAAATATTTTCAAGTGCCGACTCGTATTTTAAACCAAGCAGCTGACAAAAATTTTACCTGTAGGCTAGCTTAATCCGATTTTCCCCTAGTCAGAAGCCTAGCCAAAGAAATAAACTTCCTTCATGAGCACAGATTTCCAAATCCATCAAAAAATGTGCCCCAGAGCCGGTGTGATTTTCAAAGGAGTGGGGGTTGCTAAATGATCACCCAGAAAATGTGCATGTTCCTTTGTAAGACAAGGCCAGGGGTGAGGAAGAGAGGCACTTTTTTGTGTTTCAGTAAGTAATTTTCCTTGTTACAATAAAAAATCACATCACTTGTTGGAAATCTGGTTGGTGCCCAAGTGCTCCAGGCAAGCGTTCGCAACTCATGATTATTTATTCCCCAGATCTTTTTAGATGTGCTATGTGTGAATCAGTCCAGCCTTCATTTAAGACTTGAAAAATGTTCTTTAGGATTCTTTAGTATCAAAGCATCCATTAATTACTGAAAGGATGAGACGGTGGTTTACTGGAAGTCAGAATCAGCACGTTCTTTGTTCTGAAGGGTTGAAAAGGAGTCTTCCGTAGAAAGGAAAGCCACTTTTTAAGATACCTTTTAATATCCTGTTGAAAGATACTCATTTTTTAATCATGAAGAGCACTTTCAAAAAGGTCTTTCTATGGTGACATCTACATTACACTGGAAAATATTCTTGTGTTTCTGGCAGTGATACACTAATTACTGCGTATACATTTTTAATAGTTTAATCTGTCATATTCGCAGAGAATAGTGATTCTGATTCCAAACAAAACTGAGATGCATGACCAAACACATGAGGAAGTGTGTCATTTTACGAAATCCTGTCGTTAATTCAGCCAGAAAAAAAATTGTGTACTTCAAACGAGGAATAGCGGTGCTGAGGTATTATTGATGACATTTCCAAGAACGCACATACCTCACCGTTCGCAGTCATTGTTCGTGTTATTTGTGTCGTATCTTGGCCAAAAAGAGGGAATTCGGGTCACAATTTGAAAGTAGTCCACTGTATTATACTACAGTTTTGTAGGCACCGTGGGCTTGTAATTAGCAGGTGCCCACTTAAGTCAGTCTGGACATAAGAGGGTTTGTTACAAAGATACAGGAGTGTCTCGTGGAACTCAAGGGTACAGATGTTTCTAGAAATGGCCCAGAAAGAAGACAGAAGTCTTTTCTTACATTTTCAGTTTGTATTTCCATGGTTTCTCGCTTCGTATCTTTTTCACACAGATTCCCTCAGTCACTGTCATATTCCTGATACTAAGCGATTTTTCAGTTAAGGTATTCATGGAACTCACCCCAGAGACCCTAGTCCATCCTGGGTGAAGTGGTCCCTAGCTGGTTGGCTGCCGTTTGGCCGTGGAGTATTTGTTACCCCTGAGATCCTCTGTCATGGTTTCCCAGGAAAAGGAAGGTAGACTGTCAGATATCGCCTCTCTCACCACTAAGAACTTCACATTCAGGGCTTGGATGTGGCTCAGTGGTGTGGTTGCCTTGCGTGTGCAAGGCACTGGGTTCAATCCCCAGCATCACCACCACCAAAAAAAAAATCCTTATGGGAACCTTTAAATTCTACCTTCTGAGGAAGCAGGTGCATCTAGCTGGCATCCGCTTCGAGAATGGTGGTCAGAGCCACCGCCTACTTCATTCTCGCAAATGCCCCGTCCCTTTCACAAGCTTGAACTGTGTCTCCTAGAGCACAGGAGAAAAGTGTCTCCTATTTAAAAATGGTCTAGTTATCAAAAGGTGGTCAGGGATGTCCTCCTACAGCTCACTTTCCTAGCTGCCCTAAAAAACTGTCAAACCCTGCACTTACTTAGGAGCAAGTCGAAAGAGCAGCATGTCCTCTGAAGGGATGCTTGGGTTATTTATTTATTAATTTATCCCTCTCCATTGGAAAACGTACCATCTGGATGCTGTCCACACTTTAAAAACACATAAATTAAAACCCAAGGCAAATTGACTACCCCATCAATGACCTTCAAATCGCCTCTTATCCCAGCCGGGCGTTTCCTATTCTAATTATTGCTGAAAGGAGGGACGGCACAGGGAAAATACGCACACCGATCGCTGCTCCCTCGTGACGGACACCAGGTCTTCCTTTAAAGACATTGCATTCGTTTAAAGTTGATAGCAAAAGTTACGATAAAATGTGAATTAGGAATACTGTGCAAGACTGCAGTTCCTGAACTAACTCGGTACATATCATATTGCTTGGCCACCTTCCACCTGTCACAGGCACTGTCCAATCTGATTTCCAGTTTGCATTTTCTGGCTCTGGTTGAATGACTTCATAAATTGCTTTCATGATTATCCTTACGTTCTCTCAAAGGATCTGTGTTTGAGGAATAAATATACTGTTTACAATTTGCCACTATCACTAGTGTATGCCGAGTCACTCGAGTTCTAAATTGTAAGAGGATTTTAGTGAAATCATGTATATTCAAACACAGGTTTATTGTTATGCAGATGTGATCCACAAATACACAACTCTAAAACAATGAAAAATTTTTTTCTGTAGTTTTTCATCTTGAGTTAGTTTCTGCATTTTTTTGCTTTTGTTTTTGTTTTTGTCTTTTGGTTTTGGTTTTTTTCTGGTACCGAGAATTGAACTTATGACCTTGTGCTTGCCAGGCAGGCGCTGTATCGCTGAGCTAAATCCCCAGGCCCCTTCTGCATTTTTTTGAACTCATGATGACATTATGGTCATGATGACACATTATCAGAAAATTTGTATCCCTTCTTGCCTCCTTCCCTCCTTTCTTCTTTCCTTCCTTTCTAGTGCAGTGCTGGGGAGTGAACTTAGGACCTTTACAAGCTAGGCAAAAGCTGTACCACCAACCTACACCACCTCAGGTACGGTCTGTGGGGAGGAAGAACTTGCTGCTGATATTTATCTCGTATCCTAAGGTTAACCTAGCAGGTTTCTCACAAATTAGTTGCTTCTAAAAACAGCCTAATTGAAATATTGCTTGAAGGAATTTTTAGAGGTAGAGAGGAGGATCAAATATACATCAGACTAATTAGTATTTTTAGTAGATGATACAACATTTCTATAAATTAAAACTTTCAGCCTAGGGATTTACTGTGGAATTGCGGTTAAATGGGTATTAGTCAGCTGGAGCGTGTTTCATGATTACGGGTAGAGGGAACGCGGCTCTTCCTGGAAATGCCATCGCTCATCCATAAGTTGACCAGCAAGTGAGGATTGAGGAGGCGTAGGTCCTGGAGTGGTGGGGGACTCATTAATCACCGAATCTGCTTCAGGAGGCGAAAGCACTCATGAACAGTTAATGAATAGCAAACAGTGTGAAATGATGAATGTTGGGTTGCAGACAAATCTGAGGTGACATGAGTCTCGATAATGGGATTAATGGTGCAAAAAAAAGAAGCATTGTCATTGACTTCACTTGGGATGAAGGCTGATTGACCTCTGGAGTGGACAGGAAATGAGACTGACCCCAGCTGCTGAGGAGCAGCCCATAAGCAGACATTGAGGAATAACTGTCTACCAGTCTCTGAGCATGGTGGTTGAGGTACAGCTACTGCCCTTGTTACACTCATAGTGTAACAAACAGGCTGGCCACCTAGGAAGGGATTGAGATGACTAAATTACCCCTCTGAGAAGCTCAGGGACTGCTTTCTGGGGGAAGTTATGTATTCCCTGAAGCCTAAAGAGTGTATAGGGCTGGGATAGGAGACTGGGGACGCTTGTGTTCCGGGGAATGCCACCTCAAGGTCCAAAGTTTAGAGAGAGAACAGCGTGTTTGATGAGGCAGTCCCAGATGGCTAATGGACCAAGTGGAAGTCAGACTGGCATGATTTGAGGGAAGGCTGGAGAGGCAGACGGGGATATGACAGTAATGAGTTTGGATTTTATCCTAAGGGAAATGAGACTCCTTTACAACATGCTGAAGAAGGAGAGCGTGCTCAGAGTTGTCTGTTAGAAGATGAGGGGGTGGCAGTGTGGACAGTGAGATGGATGGAGGTGCTTGCAGTGTGAAGTCACCTTGGGAGGCTCAGAGAGTAATGCACTGAAGTGAAGATGGTTCCTCCTTTATGTCCAACGGGAGGCTGTGGCCGCAAAGGGAAGTAGAGTGATTTAAGGGCTGCTTAGCAAGTGAGGCTGAGAAGGGGCTGGGGATCTAGCTCAGCGGCACAGCGCCGCCTGGCAAGTGCAAGGTCGTGAGTTCGATTCCTAGTACCGGAAGAAAAAAACAAAAAAAAAAACCAGATGAGGCTGAGAAGTCTTTGTGTTTAATATGGAGGGAAAGTAGAGATAAGATCCAGATGGGCTGCGTTACAACAGGGAGCCTCGTGCAAGGCTGGGCGAGGCGGAAGAGGATGTGTGCTGTTTCACCGTGCAGGGTGTATCCAACTTGAGAGGTGTGAGATACTGACGTGTTAGATGGGTCTGCCAGTCAAGAGATAAGCCAGGACTGCAAATGCAGATAGAGGGGCCTTGCTAAGACACAAATATCAATACCTTGGGGCTGATGAGAGTGACTAGGGATGGCTGGCTTGAGTGTGTCTAGGTTCTCTAAATTACACCGAACTGTAGGAGATGCCTTGAGTACTTGGGACTGAACCAGGGCTCAGAGACGTGGAGCTGGAATAGCCAGAGGAGTAGAAGGAAATCATTTGTACACAGAAGCCCCGGGACACATTTGCCCTGACAAATGGAGAAATGGTCTGTTAGTGCTGATACTGCCTCCAGGTCATATGGAGATAGGACTGAAATGGAGCTCAGCTATAAGAAAGCGCAAATGATTGCTTTGGTCAGTATGGATGTGAATAAAAATATTCAAGGCACCGTTTGCTGAACAGAGCTGCAGACCACATATACCCTTACAGGACACTCTGAAGTTCCTTGTTCCTGAACTGGCAACCCCAACAGAACCTTTTGTGGCCAGGAAGAAGTGAAGCAACTGGATTTTATGGAAGAGCATTCCAATTTTACAAAAGTATTGAAGGAAGGAGGAAAGCAACAAATCTGATTTAGTGAAGACATTTTCCTTGACAGCAAGATTTACTCTTGTGTTATAAATTTGCCATGATCGAGACTAAAATGCAGGGAAAGTTAAATTTCACCTATATCTCACTCAACGCCTAACGTGATTTAAATGACAAGATTTCAGAAGTGACATGTAGCCTTGGATCTAAATATATTTTTTATGGTTGGAAATTTTAATTTCAGATCAGTGAAAAATCATGATGCCTCTTTACGTGTAAAAGGCTCAGAGTGGAGTGTCAGGCCCCTGCAGATGGTTTTGTCAGGCAGAACTATTAATACTAAGGGGAATCAGATGGCAGCATTTGCGCTGGCTTATCTATATATTTGCTCCCTCAAGATAATATTGAAATGGTTGAATGGCCGACCTACTTTTTAGATAGAGACACGATGAATTCATTTTGTTTTAATCTCACATTGGATGTTCAATTTGCCCGTGACATGCTGGCGTGGCTGCCCTGTAAAGAAGTATTATATGTGCGTGGCCCGGCTCCTGCCTCCTCCCAGCTGCATCTGGGAGTACTCTTTCTCACATCTGTGCCCTTGCTGCTTCACTGACCTTCCTTCCAAGGGGCTGGCCTTTTCCCACTTGAGACCTTTGCACTTTCTCTCCCAGCTTGTCTGCCTGTGAGAAGACGCCCTGTCACATGTCACTTCTGGAGGAAGCCTTTTCTCACTTTCTTGTTGAGATCTACTTTGCCTGTAATCTACAGTCATTGTCCCCTGTACTTTTTACATGAAAGGAAGTTGAGGAGGGACAGCTTTACTATAGTACCACTACTCTTTGTTTTTCAGAAGTGCTTATTAACTGCTGGTTGTCATGGAAAAAGAATACATTGGTGTGCTGTATGTGCTCAACATATGGAATATTTTAACTCTCAGGAAACTCATGCTGTCAGCATTATCTGTAGAGCGTTACAGGAAGAACCACGGCACAGACATTGAGCCCACCCTCTGGTTGTGCATCTCGTGGTTAGAGTGAATGGTGTTGGTGCTGATGGAGCTCCAGCCTCCTGAAAGGTCTGATTGTGGGATCTGTTTGAAAGGCAGCTGCTCACAACTATACTGTTAAGTCCGTTGGTAGAATGTCTTTGAAGCCCTGCCCCGTTGTCACTGTTCATAGTTTGTCCATTACCCTTAGGTGTCCATTACAATTCTTAGCAGCCAGCGTACATTTTCTGTTCTGGAGGTTGACTACGGTCGTCAGGTGATTGAGAGAAAAGATTACAATAGTCCTAAGTCAGGACCAACCCCACCCAAAAGGCAGTTTAAAAACGTCCATGCCAACAGAAGAGAAATGGTGAATGATGAAAAATAAAATCAAAGCCGTGGCTTTGATGGGTTTTCCGAGTGCGTCTCCACCGTGGACTGGCCAGCCGATGAAGGTACCGGTTCGATAAATGTAGTGGGAACAATCTCACTCTATTACTTTTAAATTAACTCAGCCCGTGTGGCTGTCCTCACCGTGCGTCCTTATTGGGGAGCAGCACCGCACTGTATTGATTCAAGTGATGGATAAGAATATTAAGCGTTCTGAGGCAGCCACACAAGCGCCTAAGCCTCTGAGAAAGTGAGCTCTGCTCGGTCTGAGGACAGCGAAACCCTGGGGTATATTTGAATTTAAAATCTGAACATGAAGTCGCTGCTTGGAGCTTGAGGGTGGTGCTGTTTCAGACTCTCCACCTGGAGATGGTCTTCTCTCTTTCCAGGAGAAGGTTAAAGCTTGACAAGAGTGGAATGAATTCGCGGTCATTAAGCGCCACTGATACCTCACAAACCTTAGCGTCGCCTGGAAACCAGAGGTTGCTCCTTTAAGCATAGAAGCCAGCCAGGAAGGCGACAGTTCAGTTGGCATGCCCTGCAAGGTGGTGATGGGGTGGGCGAGAAGGTGTGAAGATTCTTCCAAGACATTTCGGAGTAATTGTTACGATAATGCATTACAGTGTCAGTAGACAAAATGGTTAACTGAATTTGCCTCCGTTTTTCTCATTGATTTGCTTTTGGTCCTGTCTGCACCATCCCCTATTTAAAAAATACAACTAGTCCTCTTCTGCCCAGGCCTCAGCACTCATTCTGGAGTCCTTTATTATTGCAAAGTGACATATGTGAAACCTTGCCTCTGACATTCATAGACTTATAATCCTACTCCTTCAATTACTTTATTAATGCTTCGGCTTTCAGCATAAGAGCCAGCACGTTGAACCACTGAAAATTTCTGATTATGACAATGACATTTATCATTTTCTAATGGGGAAGCGGTAGCTTCTAGCTGGGAAGCTGGCAGATGCCTCCAGTGTGGAATTTTGTATTTTAAATGCAGACCTCCCAGAGATCCGCTGTTCTCCGAGGCTCCTGGTAATCCTGAATCTGTGACAGATGGAAGCCTATGTCCAGCAGTTGGTGGGAGCGCTGTGTGTTTCTAACAACAGATCTTACAGGTGAAGAGCAGGGGTCATTTTAATTCAGTGACGGATTCAGCCTGTCACGTGCTGCTTCCGGCAGACGCAGTTATCCCCCCCGAACTCCCACCCCCCGGACCCTGTCAGCGAGCAGGGAACAGCTCTGCCCACCATGGAACTTACGTTCTAACAAGGAGTAGATGGATCGGAAAGCACTATAAAGAATTGTTGGTCTCACAGGTGAAAAATACCCTCACCCCAAAACACATACATGGAGAGAAATCACTTGTGCCAGGGGTTTGTTGAGAGTTATGGGACAGCCAGTCCTCCAAGGGTGTGAACCTGATTTAGAAAATCTCAGAAACCCCATAAGGAATTCTAGGTTAGGTTTAAAAAAACAAAAAACAAAACAACCAACAAACACTCACAACAAAATAAAACAAAGACTATCCATATTGGAAAAGAATAAATCTTTGGTTATGACAAACTAAAAATGCTCTTTTTATAACTATTGAGGTCTTCTGTCTGCGCCCAGGGGTTTGTGGGGGCAGAGCCAGCCCTCACTGTGGAAAATTGAATGAATCAGGAGAGTTCAGAACATGGTATCCGTGCCCAGTGGTGACAGTGTGTCAGGCAGTCTGTCCAAGAGTTAAGGCTGGGCATGGTGGCCCACGCCTGTAATCCCAGCACTCAGGAGGCTGAGGCAGGAGGATTATTGTGAGGACCGTTGCAAGTGCAAGACCAGCCTGGGCTACAACGTGAGTGCAAGGGCAGCCCCAACTGTATAGCGAGACCCTGTCTCAAAAAGACCAAAAAACAAACAAACAAACAAACAAAAAACAAAAAACCCCACGAAAACACAAGAATTGAAACAGGTTTTGGCTTCAGGTATTGCTTTTCTGCCTCATGTTTGGTTTTTGTTCGTTTGTTCTTGGTACCGGGAATTGAACTCAGGACCTTGCCTGAATCAGTTTTAAAGGTTCACTTACACCTGCAGCTTATTAGGAAGGAAAAATATACAAATGTCCCTCAAGCAGTTTCACTAAGATTATAGTGCAAAGGAAGTAGTGTAAATAAACAGCAAGAAAAGCAGCACCAGTGTCCTGGGGAAGAAGCCAGAAGACAAATGCTGGCTAATTTGTACGTGCTCTGGTTAAGCGCCCATGAGCAAGTCGTCCGTGCCTCCGGGGCACTCCCTGTCCTGGCCTGGATGATGCCTGCCTGTGGATAGCTCTGC
The DNA here is from genome assembly GCF_000276665.1 of Chinchilla lanigera. Lineage (NCBI taxonomy): Eukaryota > Metazoa > Chordata > Mammalia > Rodentia > Chinchillidae > Chinchilla > Chinchilla lanigera. The sequence continues at coordinate 3,923,233 of NW_004955517.1, read as the reverse complement.
ACTCAGCTAAGAGCATTCCCAGGAGTCCTGCTACCCATTGTTCCCTAATCCAGGGGCCTCGGGAATAGGCATTACTTAGTGATGATTATCTTTGAGGGCACTTTCTGTTCTCACAATAGACTTCTCAGGGAAGGGCTTATTTTATCCTTAGTTTACTGATGTGAAACCCAGGGCCTCAACTGATTAAGTCTGTGGTGCCTAGCTAGTTGATAGGGAAGGTGGGACCCCAAGCAGTCTGGATCCAGATGTTGCTTAAGAAGATACCGGGTCCTGTATGCGCCAGTCATTTCTGCTGCCCTGATGCCAGGCAGTAGGATTGAACCTTGTCTATTAATATTGTGCTTCCTGCTGGGCTAAGTTGACATCTGCAGTCCTCACCGCCTCCGCTGATGTCCACCTGCAGGATGTGAAGCAGCTCCCCATCCTCTATCCGCTCGGGCAACGTAAGCCCCTTCTAGGTTGTAACACCAAACTGTCTCCAAATTTTGTCAAATGTCCCCTGCAGGGCAAAAGTGCCTCCTTTTGAGAACTTGCAGTTCAGATGTTGAGGTTGTACCCACCTGCACACACACACACACGATCAGATCCCTCCCCGCCTTGAGTCAGATGTCTGACCCACCTACGCAGGAACTGTCCGCTGTGGCTGCGTGTATTGCGTTTGTCTGCCCAGACTACACAGCAAAGCATCATAGGCCGGGTAAGTTGGCAGTAAAGGTATTTCTTGTGGTTTTAGAGGCTGGGGAGTCCAGGGTCAAAATGGTTTCATCCTGCGGCCTCTTGTCTTTTTTGTACACACAGCAGGAGTGAGAACGCACTCTGGTGTGTCCTCTCCGAGGGCACTAACCCCCACGAAAGCTCCACTCTCCTGACTTCATCTCCTTTTCCCTCAAAGGCCCCGATTCCAAACACCTCGAGAGTTAGGGCTTCAGCACCTGGGTGAGGTTGGGGTAACAAACATTCAGCCAATAGTTGTGCTTTGATGATTTGAAAGGACAAAGAAAGCATAGAATCAAATCGACCACATTTCACTCATGGTGCGACTCTTGGTTTATTCAAACAAGTCACTTAACCATTTTAGCCTATTTCTTGACCTCCTGAATGCGGATGAAACTATTTGTCTTACGGGTTGGTTTTGGAGATTGAGTGAAATAATCTATTACTGCAGGTATAGCATTTCATGGGAAAGAAATTGTTGTTCTTTCTTCTGTCTCTAGAGTTGTTTCCACAGCTGGTGTGGAGGTGTACACCTGTAATACCATCAGTCAGGAGGCTGAGGCAGGAGGATCACCATGAGTTCAAGGCCAGCCTGAACAACATAGTGAGTGAGACCCTATCTCAAAAAAAAAAAAAAAAAAGAAAAAGTCTTTCTATATATAGCTTATGTAAGACCCACCTTCACAGTTGGAAAAATATACTGAAAGTTTGTGGCATTTGGTGGTCCTGCAGAGTATTTGGCTAAATGTATTACAATTTATGCAGTAAACAGGTATATTACTAGTTAAGTGTTATTTCTCAATGGATACTTTTGTCACAGGCACACTGAGGCAGAAGTATATTGTATAGGAAGAGAGAGAGATTTACATTTTTACACCATATGCGTTTATATGTACAACTTATGCAAAAAATAACTTGTTTTTACAATGGCTCTGAGAAACTTCTGGAAAATGTCTTACCATCTCTGGTAAGAATTAAGTGTTTTCATGCAGTAGGGGAAATAAATGCCTGTTCTGTAATAAAACTGTGGAAACAAGATGAGCAATAGCAGCACGGCATGGGACGGGTTCCATGCACCGTGGTGTGTGGTTGCCCCACCTTTTCCCCTCCTTCAGGACCATTGTGGTTTTGTGCACAAAACTCAACTTCAGATCCCATTTTTTAGTAGATCTGACGAGAGGCTTTGTACAGCATTATTATTTACCATCCTGAGGAGTTCATTTCCTAGCTGATCAGCTAAGCAAACGTGACCATGTTGTAAATTTAATTTAAGAATGTTTTTGGGAGAGTCAGCTATGAGGGGACCGCTACAGCTGCTGAACCCTAAACCTGTTTCCCAGGGAGGAGGTCTGCTGTCTGCACAGCCGTAAACACTTGGATTCCTGACCTTTGAACAGTTGTATCACTTACTTTCCCACCTCCAGCATTAGCGCCGTGCTAATCATTAAGTATGTTTAATAAAAAATACCTTCTCAGCTGGCAAGTGACTCTCTGTGTTAAATATTTTAAAAAGTTATTCAGCTCAGTGAGACACTCTTGACATTAAGTAGATTTAATAAGAAATTGTTTGTTTCTGATGGTTTTCACTGTTAAGTGTTTTTTATAGGTAGTTGTTTTCCAGCCAACAACCAACTCAAACTCTTTAATATTTAAAAAGTTGCTTTTATAGCTGCTTGGTGCATCTGTGTATAAAACATAATGTGAAGATTTCCTCTAAATTTTGAAAGACTCTTCCTAAGGAACGTAACAAGAAAGTGTTTTCATTTTCTGAGCATATTTATATTTCACACACCAAAGTAGATTTAAGATTTTACAAATTGGAGGCAGTTTTCTCCCAAAATATCAGTTTTAATGTCTCATAGGACGCTGGGTAACAAAGCACACTTGAGGAAATGTGTTCATCCAGCATTGAGTACTTGTAGCAGCGTGTGCTGTGGGTAATTATTAAGATGCATAACTCTGTATCCCGTTGAAGCTCTCTGTGACCTTACAGAAAACCCAGTTGGCCTCCACATTGCTTAACTGAAGTTGCTTTGAACGTGGTTCCCATGCAGGGTTTGTAGCAGGACATAGCGTAGTGATGTGTAGGAGTTTGTTCGCATTTGGTCGGTGACATTACGTAGCACCTTTACTTCTGTTTTAGGAGAATACTTTTGCAGTGTATAGCTCTTAATGCCTGGGTGTAACCTCTGCATATTTTTAATAATTTTGTTGCTTTGAACTGAGTGGTTGGCCTCAGCTGAATGCTGGAGTGGGAATGCTACGGGACACAGGGATGCAGCTCGGAGTCCCAGTGACTTTGGTTTGAGTCCTTTAATGTCTTAGCTTCACAGTTTCTTCCTAAGTAATACGTGGGTAGTAATGTTTGAGTCTTGTGGCAGTGGTGAAAATTAAATGAGCTGATATATATTGAAGCTTTCTGCTCTCAGCGCCCACAATATATTGTGTTCATTAAATAGTTATTATTACTGTATTATTCTTCTGTGCAGTTGAATAGCAGAGTTAGTCCTTTGCTGCAGCGCTTTGGAGATGGTTGAGCTGAAGGCTTAGAAGCTTCTTCGGATGCCACATTTGGTAAATCAAGAAGACAGAACCTTGTTTCTTCCCTTGGAGCACGTGAAGAATGCTGGCGTTTGTTTGCGGTTCAGCAGCCTGTTGTTAGAGGGTTGAAACGGTTCCCTCCGTGAATTCTAGAGACACATAGAATAGCACTTTCAGTCTGAAATGGACAGAGGCTTGAAGATATCCTTAAATTTTCATCTCTTAGTCATGCAAGGGAATTCAGTAAAACCTCTTCATTCAGACACACCCATGAGCCTAACTCTGAGTATCTAGATGTCTCCCACTGTTGCATAAGTCCTTGATCCCTTATCTGACCTTTGGGGAGAGAGATTATGTGGGATTACAGTGTGACTGAAAGAAGCTTCTGATCTGTTTCTGACTGTACAGTCTCCCGCTAGGTGACCCCTGCCTAGACAGGATGGCTGTGGTGATGGACAGGATGTTGGCGGTGGCGGGCAGTGGGCGTGATAGTGGTGGTGGTAGTGATAGCTCCCTTGTACCTGGGCCGCATTTCCAGCCTTGCCCCTGCCTCTCTTAAATCATGCCTGGTGTGGAGTAAACCTAGGTTGGAGGTGAGATCTGAGTGGCCACCGGCCTAAAGGGCAGTTCCCAGTGCGGCCCACTGTCCATGCTGTGAAGACCTATGGCTTCTACAGTGTGCCTGTATTGGGTTGAAACCCCTGCTGTATTTTGCCTTTTTGATCTTCTGAACTTGCTGAGGTCCCTTAGTTTTCTTTCTGTAGTACTGATTTTTAAACGTATTCTTTGCCCTAAACTTCCTTCCTTCTGCTCTACAACCTTTCCTGGCCGCTTCACTCATCCATTCATTCATTATTCATTCATTTCTGTTCTTGCCCCTGTGGGTATTTCCCTCACTGATTCATCCTTAAAGCCTGCGGGGGTGGCCCACCTTCCTGTACCAGCTGCTGCTGGTGTTCTCTGGCAGTTGTCCTTCAGGAGTCTTCCTTGCTGTGTGCGGGGCCAATTGTTTGCACAAGACCTTGCGCATTTAGCACATGGCCCAAGCACAGGTGCTCAGTGAAGAGGAATTGCCCACTTGAATAAATTCTTGTCACGTTTGTACCTTAGCAACCTGTCCAGAAAGACAGAACAGGATTAGAGTTACGACCTTTATCCTTTGACCCACATCTTAAAAGGGTCAAATCCTTTCCTTACGTACAGTTACCCAGGTGTAGTAAGAATAAATTTGCAGCTGAGAGATATACTCTACAGGGTGAAATGTTCCTGGTGGGGTGACTTGTCTCAAGGTTTTTAGGCAAGGCAGGAGGAGTTCATCTGTTTGAAATATTCATTTTTAGCAGACATAAGAGAGAAGGAAAGGTAAAACTCATTTTCCTATTCTATTAAATTTGATCATATACACATTATCTCAACAAATACAAGGAAGCCCAGTGTATTTTTCCATTAGGTTTCTATATTTATTTTGTGGCATTGTCTGTATAAATATACCTGTACTGTTTTCTTCTCTAAAATAGAATGTTGTTTATTTTCATATCCTATTTTCTCTCCAGCAGTACACATCAAGACTTTTTAAATCAACATTCAATTATCGCCAAATGACTTTTCTGCCTATTTCAGAATGATTTTAATGTGGTCGTGTTTGTTTTATTAAAGAGTTTTTATATCTGCTTTGGGATAATGCAATTAAATTTTTTCCCTTACACAATCACTGTGGAGCCCTTTGCATGAGAGAATAATGCAAAACCACAGAGAAGGAACAGAAAAATGTTTTAAAAGGGCAGGTAAAATATTATCCTCTGATTTAACACTCCCCGCCCCCCATTCAGTATCTGGTAATTCAGAGAAACGTTACATGCTTGGAAGTTAGAGCATCTTGGTTTAGGTTAGAAGAACAAAATTCTGTCAAGGATCACTGCTTTTTCTAAAGTCCTGCGAGTTTTGGAGCCAGGATAGACTTTCTGGTGTTCAAAAATAAGCAGAAAACCCAAACTTGTCCAAGGCATAGTGCAATCTGACACTTGGGAAGAAAAAGCATAAAGAAAGAAATGAAGTTGTCATTGCAAGGAAGTTCTGAGATCTCTCTGAGAGGCTGCTAGAATCAAGAGCCTAGCTGTGTGGAGGGACAGCTCAGAGGGAGAGCATTTTCCTGGTATTTATAAGGCGCTAGTATATGCGTTTTTCTGGTATAAACAAGCACCAAAAAAAAGAACGAAGACAGAGCAGTGAATCAAAACCATAGTGTCGCCGTGCAGATGATGTTTATAAACATTTAGGAGGAGCATGGACAGTTCAAGGCGGCAATTTTTGGTTTCCTTCGGTAGTGCATTTGGCGGATAGTTTTTGCCCTAAGGAAGGAGGCAGCACCCTCTCCCAGCCTTGGGCCCTGCATACTTCTCCCTCTCTGCAGAACCTGCCCTTGTTCCTGCCAGGTTTCAGTGCTTGCCTTCTGCACAGGCAGAAATATACAAATCTGGTTATGTGTGCAGCTTTGCCTCTCCGAGCTGTGCAGTACCGAGCAAGTCACTTCACCTCTCTGTGTTCTGTGTCTCCATCTTTAGAATCAAGTTCATCATGATGCATATTTTATGAGATTATTATCGTAGGATTGAATGTGCCATTACGTTCAGAATAGTTCAGGGCCTGGCGCACAGTAAATACTTCTGGAATCTTAGCTGTGGCTCTTAATAAAAAATAAAAGTAATCAATAGCGTATGTTCTATAGCCACATTGTCATTATTATTAATATCTTTCTAATCTCAAATATGTCATTGCTCAGCCCAAATGCCAGCTCCTCCATTAAGCTTTCCCCTTTTGCCCATTGGAATTAATTACCCTTCTGTGTTCTTATTTACTTTTTCCTGTGTGTTTAATACAGCCTTTAATACTTAATGGATTTTATTATGTACGTCCTGGAAACTTGGGGCCATTTTTTACCCGTCCTTTTAATCAAAGTTGTGGATGGTAATTATTTTAACTTAAACAGCGTTGTGGTGGAGGAGAGGGTGAAAATGTGTAACTCAGATGACTGGGAGTTTTGCTTTTTTGTTTTTGATGATACTGGGGCCTGAACCCAGGACCTTGGCACTAGTCTACGTGCCCAGTCCTACTCCTTTTCATTTTGTATTTTTAGACAGGGTCTCACCAAGTTGCCCAGACTGGGTTTGAACCTCGGATCCTTCGGTCTCAGGCCCCTCGGGTACTGGGATTACAGGCATGTGTCAGCTTGGGTTAGTATTTTAATTGGTTTTCATTGTAAGGACAGAGACGGGGTGTGATGTGAGGGCAACCAAGTTGTGGAACCCACAATATTTGTCCCACGGTGTTGCCTCTACCCTCAGCTGCATCAGCCAAGATTCCAGTTGCTGCTTTTATATGATGCAGGCTGTGTCTTAGGTCAAATATTCGTTATCCAATTCAGGAAGAAGTGTCCCCAGATGGAAAGCCTTGAATTATTTATGCAGTGTTTATCTCTGAGTTTACTTCCCATCACAACCAATTAAGGCTATTTGGTTTCATTAAAAATAGCATTTTCTCATTTGGGAAAACATTTATCAGAAGGAAATTCAAATTTACCCACTCGGAGGCTCCAAAGCTGGTGTGGAGTTAGCTATACCGGCCCAGCCAAGAGGCACAAAGGGAAGCCAGCGCCCTGTGTTCCCCGTCCGACCTTCTCTTCTTCGTCTTAAATCTTCAACAGACACGAATAGGTGAAATCAAACTTCATTTTTGTCCAGCTTTTAGATTTAAATGTCTGTGCATCCCAAACATATTCAGGGCCCATAAAAGTAGACTGTGTTTCCGGCGAAGCTGGTGTGTCCACCGTCAGTGCCAGGGCCCTTTGTGAATGGTGACCAGGGAAGCGTGGCCAGGACGTGTGGAAAGGGAAGAGAGGTCAGCGTGTGGAATGGGAAGCTAGATCAGCGTGTGTGGAATGACAGCCTGTACGCAGCTCCAGTCCTTGCTGTGAATAATAGGTGTTCTGTCTTCTCTGCACATCTTCTGGGCTGTAGCCCCCAATCCTGAGCTGCTCACTCCCCAGACCGGAATGTGGTCTGCTGAACACTGAGTAGCTTTACTTTCTGTCCTGCAAGCTTGTTTTTGTTCTAGGTGCCATTTTTTGGAGTGAGACAGTTCATAGGATAAAGATGAAGTGAAGAATGATACGGCCAGACAAGACCAAGCTCAGCCGGGGTATCTCAGACACGGTGTTCTAGCTGGGAGCCTCAGGTCAGGGTTGGTCACTGGAAGGGGGCTGGCCTTTCTCAGGTCTGCTCTGCTGCTTCCTTCTCCCTTAAAGATGGTTTAATACTGCAGGTCTCACCCTCTGGATTAACCAAGAGTGAGGATCATGTCTGCCAAGTTCTGGGAAGCTGGGACCCCTCTACCCACTGCCTTCCACAGAAGGCCAGGTAGAACCTCCTAGGCAAGAAATGATGTGGACCATACCTTACCCTGGGGAGGTTGATGATACCAGTCTGTCTCTCCCTAGGATATCCTCTGTCCTCGCATGCTGTCCTGCACTCTGACCCACCTACCTTCTGAAGGTGTATGTGGGGCAGACTCTGAAGGACTGCTCGTGGTTTTTGCCCTTCTCTGTGACTATCTGCTTTCCATTGGACATTCTCTCTCTCTCTCTCTCTCTCGCTCTCTCGCTCTCTCGCTCTCTCGCTCTCTCGCTCTCTCTCTCTCTCGCTCTCTCGCTCTCTCGCTCTCTCTCGCTCTCTCGCTCTCTCGCTCTCTCTCTCTCTCGCTCGCTCTCTCTCTCTCTCTCTCTCTCTCTCTCTCTCTCTCTCTCTCACCCAGGACCTTACCCAGGCTAGGAAAATGCTCTACCACTGAGGTATCATCCCTTTTAAAATGTTATTTTGAGACAGGGTCTCACTGAGTTTCACAGTTTCATAGGCTGATCTTAAACTTGCAATCCTTCTGCCTCAGCCTCTGAGCAGGTGGGATCACAGGCATGTGCTGCCACGCTCACCTGACCTTCTGTGTCTTCGGGAGGACAGCAGCAGTGTATGGTGAAGGAATACCAAGTGACACATACAGTTAGCTCCTGAGCCCAGACAAGACCTCACTAGATGATTTTAGAGTCCTTTTCCCTGAATCTGATAGGGCTTCCTAGTCCTTCTCTAAGAAGGAAGGCAAGCAGCCACCACCGATTAGTTAAAATTTCCATGCTAGATGAAACCTATTTGCCATCTTCAATTTAAGTTTAAGCCTTTTTTCCCTGCCTTGAGCCAGGGGGATGTTTCTGTCTCTTACTGTTAGGTGATTATTTTTTTTTAAAAAATCAAACCTTCAGAATTTATGCATCATCTACCATCTGAACTAGTCACATTTTCAACCAAAAATCTTTGTGCACTCTCATTCAAAGGGAGAGTACTGAAAGAGCATTTGGGGACAGTATCTTTAAGCTTAACCATGGATGTTTGTTACCTTTCTGGATTGTTTTGACTCTTCCTCAAATGAAAGGATATTTGAAACCTTCAGCATGTGGGGAGAAAAATATGTGAATGACAAGCACTACCCTTTATTGGGCACTTACAGGGTGCAGGAGGGTACTGAACTAATTACGAGCACTGGATGTTGTTGAATTTTCACAAACGTGCTAGGGAGGTCATGCTGCCGTGCTGTGTGCGGAGGGTGCCAGTGGGACTCGGAGAAGGTGGTTTGCTCATGTCTACAAGTGCCATAGCCACAAGTGGAGCCCAGTGTCGATCCATCTTCACCAGGTTTGCAAGCTTCATTTCACATGTAAGGCGTACTCTCCCTGGCCGTGTAACACGGTCTGACCTAACCCCATTTACTTCAGTATGATTCTCTATGCTGCATCCTAGCAGTGATTATTTGGACTTACTTCTTGCCGTGCCATACGTCCTGTTATTTCAGTTGTACCCCTCAGTGCCTTACACATAATTCCAGATTCCCACAAAGTTCAATTCTGTATATGCCTCCTGTACCTCATTTTCCCCTCTCATTGGATGTTTGGATGTCAGTGCTGAGCTCCTGTGAGGCAGCACATGCCTCAAAGTGGTAGGACTCCCTTGTCCTAGATACAAATCATTCCAGCAGAAACCTTTCAGTTTGTAAATGCAGTAAGGTTTTCTCTTACTACCCTCCCCCCAGCCCTTTAAAAACCCTTTTCAGGTTTAGATTTACATAAATGCAAAAAAAGCCAGCGTAGTTATTTAGCTCCAGTCTGTAGTTAAAACAGTGGGATACATAGCTAATTTCACTCATTTTTTTAAAAATGTGCATTAGTAACCTGACACTCCATTAATTACTACGTTTCATATTGGGAAGCTAGACTTGCTTTTCTTAGAAGCCTGCTGAACGAAAGACAATTACCTCTGCAAGCTACCTCCAAGTGTCTCATATTTAATATAACATGTTAACATAATCTGTTTTACAGAGAAGAGAGGGTAAATTATATACTAATGATAAAAAGGCTCCTTTGAAAAAGAAAACAAGGAGATAATGAATGTTGCTGTTTCCTAGGATTAGAGAAAACACCCCTGCGAACAAGTTCTTAACAGATGCCAACAAATCTGGTCAGGTTTGGGTGTTGTCATGTGTGCTAGACTTGGTTGGTGGTTTAGAAGTTTTCTACTACTGGCCTTCGATTCTTTAGGGGTTATGAAAACCAACAATAATTTAGAAGGTCTCTTTACTTCCCCCAGGCTATGTGTTTTGTGACCTTCAAGTGCAGGGAAGATAGAAAGTCAATCCTTCTGCATGTGCCGCAGAGAACCACAGTAGCTGTTGTAATAGCTTTGTCTCGTGTAAAGCCAGGATGGAGGGAAGCGCTAGTATTACCAACAGGAAGGACAACCCTTTGTGTTCAACTTTCGCCTTCTTACCACTTTTCAATTTACCACTCGGTCTTTTTCACTGCTCGAAGAACCCGGGAGCACTTGTAGACTGAAACTGAAGAAAAGGGTGCTATTAGCAGCCTGTTACTGTCTTCACAAAACGCTTGACATCTTTCATTCTCCACGCAGGGTCATGCAGGTGGCCTGCGTTCTGTCACTGCTGCACCCCTGCATCCTATGCACTCTGTAAGGGTGAACGTGTTCCTTCTTGCTGCTGCAAAGAGCAAAACCTGAGACTATGTACAATTCAGAAATTGGTCCAGCAAGGGACGAAACTTTAATTAAAGGCGCTGAGAGGGAGTTGGAGATAAGCGTGAAAAGTGGCCTGCTGCCTGTTTTCCTCTGGTCTTTTCAAAAGGGACACAATGTATAAATGAGTGTTTTGTGAACTGAATGAGAGAGGAGAAAAAGAGCAAGTGATTTGGGCACAAATTTGAAGTTGATAACCTTGAACAGGAGTGAAAGGATGACGAGCTGAACAAGTATTTTTTAATAAAAAGTATGACAAGAAGCTGGGGGCAACCCTTCATTTAACTCTTTTATATCTTTTGATTGATTGACAGCTGGGGCTATTTCCTGTCTGTCTGAAAACTACATCACGTGAGCAGAGTGTTTGCTCTTTAAAGGTTGGACATCAGATTGTGCATGCTTTTCACTTTGAAAATGTGTTTTCAGGAGAATTCTCTGTTTCCTAATAAATTAATGAGGTGCTCAGCCATTTGTTATGCTGGGTAGAGAAGGCTGTATTGTGAAGTAAATTTGAAGTTCCTCGTCTGGTAAAAATGCCTTTTCCCTTTTCGAATAACTAAATGGCCTCTCACACGCGATGGAAGTTTGCTTTGAATGGTTCTTACTATGTCACATAATCAGATGCATCTCTATTCAGTAACCTTGCAAGTGACGTCTAAGGTCTTCATTGTTATGTGCCCATTGCAGTCACTGGCCAATGTGGAACAGTTAGATAAGTCACAAAACATGCTGGAGGGTAATTTCTTTTGGAACTTGCAAAGTGTGGGATGCCAGTACCATGTTGATGGGAAAACTTGCGTGGAATTGTACATGTGGAACACTTTATGAGTTCAGTAGTCAACCTGCGTGGTAGGTCAAAGGGAATTCAGAGCAGGGAACGAAGATATTACTGAGCTGTCCAGATAAATTCTGGGGAAAGCTAAAAACTGCTGGGTTGCAATAAAGTGGTGTTAGAAAGTAATTTTCACATAACTGTGTATAGAATTTCTTGTATTTGTTGTTTCTCCTAGACCTTGAAAAGCATCAAAAAGTAGTGTTAAATTGGGGAAATACTAAAAATAATTGAATGTGTGATTAAAATGACACTGAGAGTTTTTTTAAGCTGCCGGTGGATTGGAAAATCAAGTTTGTTGAGTGTTTCAGCGAATGTCAACAGTAAGAGAAAAAGAACAGTATCTAAAATGGGAAACTGTTAAAAGAGGAACAGCCATAAAACAGAATAAATCTGTCATATGAAAGAGAATATCAATAGAAACTCTTGACTTACGTGGAAATAATAGAAATAAGGACTTGAAAGGAGCTCGAGAACAGCTCAGTGGTGATGCTATTAAAATGAGGAAATTGAGAGAGAACTGTAGTGAGTCATTCGCACAGTTGTGTTATTATTGTTTCTGTTGGGATCTGCAGGATCTACCACAAACTAGCGAAAGAAAAACGCTGAGCACCTAGTGGCTCGCATAGCTGGAAACTCCAGGGGTGGGACTGGTTTCCGGATATAGTACAGAGTATCGGGAGCCAGTCTTGCTAGCCTTGCTGGAGTTTTCCCTCAGGCAGCTGTCCTCTCAGGGTTGCCTACAGCAGTTCCATTTTACAACCTCTCAGGTTTAGTTTGCAAGGGTGGAGAAGAAACTGTTATCCAAAGGAATTCAGAATGTGGTCACTGTCGGTGCTGGTCTCCAGGTTTCCTGACTCTGCCTCATTAGCATGGGTGGCCTTGTTTTTTCTTTTGTACCCAGAAAATATGTATGAGTGTCATACATGAACAAGGTGAAGTAGCAGGAGGCTCCTTGTCAGGTTAATTTCACTGTGAGTGAGAGAAGTACCGGGCACCAGTGTCCAAAGCCCAGTGCCGTGGAAATCATTGGGCATAGCTGTCGTGGATCTGCTGGATATTAGAAAGAGACTCTGTGATGCTTTCGTGTAGCCCGGTTGAAGAGTAATGTCAAGAAAGGACTGCTCTAAACACGAATGAACATCCACCCAAAGGCCATCTGTAGATCATTTCCGTCATTTTGCAAACCAGATTGGAATCTCTCCAAGTGAGAGGCACAGTGTACCTGATCGGGATTGTCATGGTAGCGCGTACTGACCCCAGGGCTCTACTCTAGACTTTCACATCTCTTCTCTAGGGCTTGGGAAGCTACTCAGGTGAGTTCTGGTGTATGATGACGTTACTCTCCAAATGCGAGTGCTCATCCCTGAGCCACTGGCATCCCGGGACGCGTGTCGGTTAGAATTCCAGTTTAACAGTCCATCAGTTAGAAGAGAACTCTATTAATGCTGACCATAGACATTGCAGCTGGATTTTTGTGTAGTCTGTGAACTAGGAAGTTTTGGGTTTTATTGGTAGAGATTCAGCGAACAGAATGAGAATAACAAAGTATCTGAGCATCTAGTCACTTTCAGCACATTGCAGTCAGCTGCATTTCATGGATGCCTGTCACTGTGCGCGTACATCTGTGTGTGCGTATTATGTTTGTAACTAAACCTCCAGGACTCCCAAAAGAGACGTAGCTTAATCAGTGTGTTCTCTATCCACCATCTTCTGGGTAAATAAATAAATAAATAAATAAGGAGGATCTACTAAGATGACATGAAGCTGGGCATGAAAATTACAAATGATCACTATCATTTGATACATGCTTCTGTGTGCCTTATTATTCATTAATTGTGAACCTCACCTGAAACATATTTTGTTTATTGTCACTGAAAATCATAAAGATTAGCATATTCTAAAACGCTTCCTTCACTTTTTCCAGGCGTTTTGTGTTTTTGCTTTTGTGTATATTTTAAGAATGATTACACTGTGTTAGCAATAGATGTAGCTAATTTATGAGTCAACCAAAATAGTGAAAATGCATGCACACCCACAACAATTGTACCAGCTGGGGAGGAACATAATCCAAGGAGCGAAGAGAGCATTGCTCTGGTAAAGAGAGAAGAGGGTGCGCTGTCCGTGGAGTTGTTGGCTCCTGTTCTGGCACACCCGTTCAGCCCGGCCTGCCCTTGTTACTCAGGTTTAAAGAGTGAAAAGGGGACCTGGGAGCACAGTTCAGTGGTGGAGAGATTTCCCGGCTTGTCAAGTCCCTGGGTTGCGTTCCCAGCACTGTAAAAACCATAAATAAGACAAAGGAGAAGAAGAAATAAAGTGCCATTTAGTTTCAGATTTAAGCTTTGAGGAAAATAGTCACATATATTTACATATTAATAACTGGCTGTCTTTCTGTTTGTCAGAATCTCTTACATATTTCTTTGTGGATAGGAAAGAGGGAAATACCAGAGTAGCCAGGACTCAGCATACATCACCCGTTCATTGTTAAGTATTTTTTGTTTGTTTTTTAATCACCAGGTCTCTCTCATCCATTTGTTTCTCCAGTTTGAAACCCATTTGACAGAAGGACTGTGTTAGTGTGTGTTCCTGCGGCTTGGGAAAAAATCCCTTTTTCCCAAGGGTACATCAAAATCTTGACAGATATTTGAGTGCTATTTTCCATGGTTTAATATAGACTGTATTCATATTTATAAATGTAATTGCTCTCCAAAGGAAATCAGTAATTTGTAAGCGATTATCTGTATTTTGAACTTCACTGCCTTTTAATACATTTGAAACTTCTCTGGCTGGTGCTTAGTATTCTGAAGGCATGAGTCTGTTTGCCGCGGGAAAGATAAGCATGACATCTGCTTCTCACCTGCGATGCTGAGGGCACAGCGGCACGCGGTCTGCGCCATCCGGGCTCTTCGTGGGATCTTCAGGTTCTAGGGTCTGCGTTCGGAGATTTCTTCTCAACCGAATGTAAACTAAAATACAGACTTCTCCTGCGCTCCACCCTACTCCACCCCTCAGGGCTTCTAAAAGGGTCACAAGTCTCAAACTGGTGACCTATCATTTAGCTTCCTTGCCAGGCCAAACCAACTGTTGACACTGCACGACATTTTGTACTGCGGTACAGTACAAGCCACACGACTAGAAAGTGTTCAGATATGAAGTGCACAGCTTGTGAAGTGTGCATGTGTGCACACCCATGTAAGCTGTTCCATCCTGCGAGGATGTGGGAAGGTCGGCGATCCTGGGAGGTCCCCTGGGCCCCTCCTAATCGGTCACCTCCCTGCAACCCAGAGCCGCCCAAAGCCACCTTGGGTCCTCTCCTGTCCTCTTTCACCTGCTCGGGACCAGGGGGATGGCTGGTGCTGCTTTCGTGTGGCTTGCTGTGTTAGAACATGGCTCTTGGAATGCTTATAGACAGTTCTGAGATTTGCTAGCTCTGTGTGGGGGAAAAGCTAGTCTGCCTCCAGAATCTTCTGTTACCTTCAGTAATATTCAACATCCACTATTAGATGTTATTTAATGGAACAGTTTTGTTTCTGCATTTGGTCTTCTCTCTGCAGTTGCTCTTTAATGTGGGTGTCCTCTGTTCAGAGCAGTTTAAGGTTTCCTGCCTACACACCCACTCGTAGGGTCAGTTGATCTGATTGAATTGTTTCCTAGTAGTGGCTGAGGAGCAGCACCAGCTGGTTTGATGCAGGTAAGTCACTGGTGCTTCTGGCATCACCTGACTTCACCTGGTTGCCAGGGAAGACCACAGAGGACAAAACAGAGGCTGAGGCTGCTGATCTGCCTAATGAGACGGGACGTGGTTATGCTGGGGTATTTGAATTCTTACCGGCGTGTTAAAATGAAGCCGTAAAATGGGGATTCCTATTATGTTTGTTCCTTTTCCTGGATCACGTTCCTCAGTCTTAATGTAACTGTGTTATTCCTTCATTTATCAGCAGTGCTGTACCGGAGCATTCAGGGATATGCTTCAGACCCCACAGCGCTTACACAGGAGGGTCATGTATGTTACCAAATAGGTTTACAGATGAGTTGTGAGGACTGGATTACAGCTCTCTGGGGAGCAAAACGTAACCACTGCTTCTGGAATTCCTTCGAGAGACAGCTGGGGAGTGAACAGACAGGAGATACTTCCTGTAGTGTGTAGCACTTAATCTGAATCTTAAAAGATGATAGGGAGGAATTTTCAAGATAGAATTATGTCACGTTTTTCTGGTTCTGGTGGTTCTGAATTGATGCACACACATCATAAATTGCTATTGTGGTTAATATTGTAATTAAGGCCCAATTATGTTTCAAGTATTAGTAGAATTGAGTCCACGCTTTTCACTGCGTTGAAAAATTTAAAGCAGTAATTATTGTGGGACTGTTATTACAACATTGTACTCATTTCAAAGATGAAACTGTACTTACTGTTTTATATTTTGGATTAGAATTGCAAAACATGTTAGGGGAAAAAAAGGTCGAAGTACAACAGAAAGAAGTGAGATGGCTCACGTCATTGCGGCCAGGCCTGCTAATGAGAGAACAGCTTCTGTTAGTTTGCTGAGCTTCTGACACGGTCTAGTTCCCCTGCTTCACTTGATCACAGTTGCTTTTCTCATCAGTCTTAAGCACTGCGTGCTGTTATATTTAGTTTCTTTCTCAGAAGCAGAAGACATGCACAGTTCTCTGTATTATTTCCCATAGCTTCCTCCACAAAGCACCACGAACTAGGTGGCTCAGGACAGATGTACAGTTTCTTGGTTCTGGAGGCCAGAAGTCAAAGCTCGGGGTGGCGGCAGGGCTCTTTGCTCATGTGGGCTGTGAAGGGGAAGCTCTTGTGTGCATTTCTCCTAGCTCCCGGCAGGTCGCTGGCAATCTTTGACGTTCCTTGGCTTGTAAGTGCGTCACTTGCTTTTGTCTTTGCACGGCATCCTTCCCGTGTCTGTCTGTGTGACCCAAGTCTTCTATTTATAAGGACATAGTCATATTGGATAAGGGCCCATCTTAATGGCCTCGTCCTAATTTGATGGTCTACGGAGGCTTTAATTTCCAAGTAAGGTGGCACAGGTAGAGAGGGCCAGGACTGCAACATCCTTTTGTGGGGGAGGGGAGGTCGGGTGACTAAAACTGTAACTTTGCCAGGAGACAGAGTTAAAACTCAGCACCATGTGATCCCATAGCCCTAGGCTCTAAAAACTGTTCCATTATACATTAGGGAAATTCATATCTAAGTATATTTTGTGTTTTTAATTCAGCAACAAGTAGGCCTCAGATGTCAAGTACAAACAAGACTGTCTTGGGAATGTGCTCTGGTAAAAAGTCACAGAGTGAGAGGATTTGGATATGCACTAAGGCACCTGCCACTTGCCTTGTTCTGTGTGGGGGGGTGTTCTCCCGTATAGTCCATGAACAGACCACAGTGTCCCTCCATAGCAGCGCTGGCTTCTGAAGCTGAGCGACTCATCTTGTGTCCTGTGCGTTGTGGGCTGATTAGCAGCATCCTTTGCCTGCCATGTCTTAGGGGTAGTAGAGGCCAGTAGCATCTCTGCCACAGTGGTGACAACCAGAACTGTCCTCAGGTATTACCAGATGCCTGCTGTGGGGCAGAGTCACTCCTGTGTGAGATCCAAGAGTTTGGAAAGGAAGGAAGGTGTTGGGGTGGGTAGGGTCCGCCGGCACTCGCTGAGCCTGGCTCGGTGTCTGGTTTGGTGATGGCGGGTAGAATGCAGGGAAGACTGACCTGAGGTTCTGTGACGTCTGTAGGCGTGAGAAGAAGGGCAGCAGGCGGCGTGGAGAACTGACGGCCGAAACACGTTGCGCATGCTCTTTGATCATTCCGTTTTCTTTTCAAGGCGTGATAGCGGTTTTCGAATAAGTGAGACTAAAGATTTTTTTTTTTTCCCCTGTGAACTATAAAGGATCATCTGTGTGTCCAGGAAAAAAACAAGTGCATCTGATAACAGACTGGACATTAACTTTTAAAATTGTTCTTTGGAGTGATATTTTCAATGGGGATCCGTTCTTTCAAGGAGCTTGGGGCTTAGAGAAAGGGTGTGGTTAACCCTGCGGACACCTGCAGGACAGTTTGTAGGACTGTTTTCCTGATTATTACGGCAGGAAGCCGCAGCCGTTCCCAGCCAGCCAGCAGAGGTTGTTGGGGATTTCTGACTTCGGGCCCACTGCATCCTTCATCCTCCAGGGTGTGGTTTTTTCCTACTTGCTCGTGAACCGGGGGATCATTCCTGTTCTTCTCAGGTGGCTTTCCTGGAACAGCAAAAGGATGGCCTCTCCTGCGATGTGTTGGGTGTCGGCCCCTTAAGCAGTGGTGTTAGGGCACCTCCCACATCAGTTCGTGTGTTCCTTTGGCCCAAATCATTAGTACCGTGTGTATGGCGGTCACAACCCAAAACGCTGAATCGCGAGCTCAGAGCTTTACTGCCGGGAACGCCAAGTAATAAAAACTGTTTTGCCAAAGCAGCACCAGGGCAGCTCTACAGCTCCAAGAGCCACAGCGCTGGTGCCCTGGAAGCCCCATAGAATGCTTGAAAAGCAAAGAAAAGAGAAAGAAAAATCCATTTATTGTGTGGTTAACATTCCAAAACAGTAAAGCCCGAGGATGCCAGATGTGTTCTGATGCGCCTGTTCAGACTCGGAAAGCACAGAGAGCTCTGAGTTCCACACTACTTGGTGCTCTCAGACTGGGAACAGAAAGCTAGGTCTCTCTGTGAAGTGCAAATAGGTGATCATGGGGAGGAATCCATAGGGAGGAATTATTGAACCAGCATGTTAAAAACAGTTGCAGTGTAGGCATCTGAAGAAATAATGAAGCCAGTACACCAGCTGTTAGGCCAGGACATGGGGCTATCTTGAGATGGAACATAATGCTTTGAATAAAAATGCACTGCATGCCAGAGCCCCCTTCAAAAATGCTGTAATGCATGTGCAGATATGCTTCCTTTAGCATGTGAATTTCCCCATGGATCCAGTCCTGTTGGCTCTCTATACATAATTCAGAAAGCAGGATGCAATATTGGGTTTCCCCAACCATAGCTCTAAAGTTTCATATCTTCATTGTGTAGCATCTGATGCAACCCATTCCTAACCTCACTTAATAATTTGAAATTTTAAAAATGTAACTGATTCATAAAAGCATCAGAATTGTTCATAGTTTGGGGCTATCTGTGATGTTTCGGTAAATGTGTATATTGTGTAATGCTTAATAATTTCAGAGGAAGCATAATTTGCTGTGTGGTTGGCAGGGAGCTTGACAATGTGATGACATTTCCATGCTTACTTTAAATGTATCCTTTTACACTAAAACCTGTCATACCTGCCCTGGTTTTGTTCATGTCCAAGTAATATTCTGCGAGCGTCTGTATTCTAATAACGTGTCAGCCTCAGACACATTTTTGCCCCTTATTCATGGGTCTGTCCTGGCCTGCAGAACAGTTCAGATGCACTGGTTAGCAGGACTTCAGTAGACCATAAGGCCCAGGTTGAATGCAGGGTTAATACCAGCCTGCAGCAGACAGGACAGTGCTTGACTGTGATCAAAGCAGTTTTTGAGACAAGAAGACCAGTAATAAAGAAAACAGAGCATTGGTGAACAGAACAGCTGTGATCACAAGGGGGGCCTCTTTCTTCCTTGGAGTCACACCATGGTGTCTGCTGGCTGTGCCCAGCCCTCTCCTAGATGAAGACTCCACAGCACATCTCTGCCCTGGATGGCCAGCAGCAGGTGGCGTGGCCTGCCAGCAGCTGTCCCCAAGTGTGGAATCTGTAGGGTGGACGCAGACTGCCCACAGATGCCCTTGAGCATCTTCTCTTCCTTCTGAACCTCCCTTTCTGGCTCTTTAAAATGAGAATGCCGACAGCATGCCCGTGTAGGTAGGGTTGTCAAGAAGATAAAATTCTCTAATCTTTGTAAAGTGCTTATTCTGTGCACTGTTTCATGCAGGGAGCTCACACAATTACAGATTACCATTTTTTTAGAGAAAAGATAATAGGAGTGTAACAATGATTAATACATTGTGTATTGAGATCTTTAAATTAGTTTCCCAGAGTACAAGATATCAGCATTTAATTGTCCCAACAATATTAGCACAAGCCTTTCTTTTCAATGAACTAAGAGACTTTAGTAGTATAACTATCTTAACTTTTATATATATATTTTTTTAAATTTTTTTTATTGTTGATTTTTCCTTCCTTCTTTTCTCCATTTCTCCATCCCAGTTTCTCTTTCCTTTTGAAGTTTCTTCCCATTTTACAGTAGCTAGCATACATTTTGGATCTTATTTACTCTTTCACCTTCTCACACTAAGACAATATGATGTTTACACATGTGCATCTGGTTTATTTCACTTATGGTTGTGGTCCTGAATTGCACCCATTTACCTATAAAAGTCTCCAGTTTATCTTCTTGTTGGTTCTTCATAGATGGCTTTTTTTCACATTGTGATAAAGACCATCTATTCCAATTTTCTGTAGGATTTTTATCATGCATGGGTGCTGGACTTTGTCAAAAGTTTTTCTCCATCTAATGAGATGATCATATGGTTTTTGTCCTTGGCTCTGTTAACACACTGTATTACATTTATTAATTTATGTATGTTGAACCATCCCTGCATCCCTGGGAAGAATCCCATTTGGTCATGGTGTATAACCTTCTTGATGATTTGCAGCCTTCTATTTGCCAGTATCTTACTGAAGATTTTTGCATCTATGCTCATTAGGGAGATTGGACCATAATTCTCTTTTCTTGGTTGGGCTGTTCTCCAGTTTTGGCATCAAGGTAATGCTTGCATCCAGGAATAAATTATGGAGTATTGCTTCCCTGTAAATTTCATTAAAGAGCTTGAGAAGTTGTGGTGTTAGGTCTTCTCTAAATTTCTTTTAGAATTCAGCAGTGAGTCCATCAAATTACATCATTGATTTCATTAATTGATATTGGTGTATTTAGGATTTTTATATCTTTTTGATTCAACTTTGGTAATTCATATGTATCTAGGAATCTATCCATTTCTTCTGCATTTTCCATCTTATTAGAATACAAGCTTTCGTAGTAGGTATAGAAATCTGGATTTCTGCCAGGTCCATTGTGATTTTATCCTTTTCATTCCGAATGGTATGGATTTGAATCTTTTATTTCCTGTTTTGGATAAGTTTGCATAAGGGTTTGTCAATTTTATTTAATCTTTGAAGGAACCAAGTCTCTGATTCATTGATTCTTTGTATTATTTTTCTAGTCTCCAGTGCATTAATTTCTGCTCTGATCTTTATAATTTCCTCCCACATAAGAGCTTTGGACTTAGCCTGCTCTTCTTTTTTGAGAAGCTTTAGGTTCACCATTAAGTTGTTTATTTGAGCTTCCTCTGTTTGCTTTATATTGGTATTCACTGCTATAAATTTCCCTCTTACTACTGCTTTCATTGTGTCCCATAAGTTCTGGTATGTTGTATTATTGTGATCATTTAATTGTAAAAACTGTCTAATTTCTTCTGTGACCCATTGATTGTTCAGGAGGGTGCTATTTAATTTCTATGTGTTTATGAAGTTTTTTTGCTTTCTTTTGCCATTGATTTCCAATTTCTTTGTACTATGGTCTGATAATGTGCATGGGATAATTTCAACTCCTTTGCACTTAGTAAAGCATGTTATATGAGCTAGTGTGTGCACTATTTTGGAGAACATCCCATATGCAGCTGAGAAGAATGTGTTTTCTAATATTGTGGGGGGAACAGTCTGTAGGTATCTACTAAGTCCATTTGTTCAAAAGTTTGGTTTAGTTCTGATACTTATTGTTCATTTTTTTTTTTTTGTCTAGTTGATCTGTCTTCTTTTGACAGTGGGGTATTGAGATCCCCCAATACAGTTGTATTTGTGCTTGTTTGATTTTTCATGCCTGCTCGTATTTGTTTTATATAGTTGAGTGTGCTGGTATTTGGTGCATATATATTTATGATTGTTATCACTTCCTCTTGGATTGTTCTCATCACAAGGATATGGTGACCTTCTTTGTCTCCCTTATTCAGTCTTGGCTTGAAATTCACTGTCTGAAGGTAGAATATGTCCCTCAGCCTTTTTTCAGGTTCCTGTAACATGGCGTTTTGTTTTCCACCCTTTGACTTTCAGTCCATGAATTTCTTTTTGAATTAAATGTGTATCTTGTACGTAGCATATTGTTGGATCTAGCTTCTTGATCCATTCTGCTAGTCTTTGTTTTATGATGGGTGAATTGATGGTTATAACTGATTTGTATTGACTTATCCTTGTCATGTTATTTTCCTATTGTTGGCCCTCCCCCTCTTTTTTTTCCCTTCCATCTGTTTAATTGCTTGTCTTGCCTGGTAGATTCCTGCTGTTCGTGGAGTTGTAGTCCTTGTTATCACTTTCTAGAATGTTCTTCAAAATATTTTGGAGTGCTGGTTTAGTGGCCATGAATTTCCTCAGAGGTTCTTTGTCATGGAAGCATCTTATTTCTCCATCAGTTTGGGAAGATAAATTTGCAGGGTACATCAGTCTTCATTGAAGGTTGTTTTCCTTTAGAACTTGAAATACTTCATTCCAAGATCTCTTTGACTTGAGGGTTTGTGTTGAGAAGTCAGCTGTGATACTGATGGGCTTTCCTTTATAGATGATCTGTTTCTTTTCCCTACTAGTATTTAAGATTCTATTCTTGTGTTGAATTTCTGGAATCTTGACTATGATATACCTGGCTGTAGATTT
>NW_004955517.1:3794047-3901012 GCF_000276665.1 Chinchilla lanigera | reverse complement strand
TATCAAAGATTCTGTCCTCACATTGGCTTAATCTGCTGTGGATACTTTCAGTGGAATTTTTATTTTCCTGGAAATCTGCCTGCATTTGCCTTGTGGAATCCATTTCTTTCCTGTGCTGTGCATTCATAGATTCTATAATTAAGATTCGCTTCTATTTTTTTTTTTTTTGTCTCTTATCTATTCAAGAGTCACTAAGCATTGCTTTTATTGTGGACACTATCTGTGCAGTTATCTGAGAAGTTATTTCTGATTTGATTTTTTTCTGGAGCCTCATTCAATCGCTTTATTGTTACCACTTCCTAGAGTCCAGGTGGGTGGCTTTTGGATTGTCTCACCTCATTGCCCGCTGAGTTTGCCTTTGATGAACTTGATGTCTGGGGTTGCATCTTGTTTAAGTGTCTTTTCCTTTTTTTTTTAGTTTAATGCCAGGTGTGATGCTTGTAAGTTGCGTATGGTGGGTTGTTTTATTGCAAGTATTTAGAATCCTTAGGAAATGACTGCTTGTCTGAGGTATCTTCCAGGTATATGTGGTTTTTGGGCTTTGAGTCTGTTGCAAGATCCTACCTCTCCAGTGGGTTGGGGTGCCGCCTGTTTGGCCCAGCCCCTGGTTCTGTGGCACTGTGCCAGAGTACTTTCTGTGACCCTTAGTCAATCTCACCCTTGCAATGCCAGGAAGAATAGAAATTTAGAATAATTATGTCACTTGTGGCTGCAGTGGCATCATCAGCAATGTCAGTAGCATTAAACACAGCCTAGAAAATGACAAACTGAGTTAACCATTAATTTGCCACCTGTAACCATATGAACTAGATTTGTGGTTTTATAATAAAATATGAAACAAACCACCAAATTATATGCAGCATACAAGTCCTTAATATGGCAATTTTGCCCTCAGGGGTTAAAATTTAAAATGGGTTAGGGAGAAAATCGAGAAGTAGAAGAAGAGTTAGAAGTTAGCAATAAGGCTGGAGGACAAGAGGGATCACACTAACTTTGGGAGACTGGTGCAGAAGACTGCAGGGAAACAGAAGAGGAAGAGATAAAAAGAAGAACAGAACCAAACCACAAGCACAAAGAGGCTAGAAACCACTTTCACACTCATAAAAGCAAGATCAAATAATGGAGACAAAAACAGAAACAAAAAGAAAAACAAAACAACAACAAACAAAGGAGAGAAAGACAAACAAAGGACAATTTTAGAAGTCCACTTCCAGTTATGTCTGTGCTGTCACTGATAGACAACAGTGGAGACAGAATGCCAGGCGGTGTTGATCTACCCCGGCAAGCCAGCAGTCACTTTTTGGCGGGGCAGTGGATGATCTCAGCAAGCCTGCACCTTCTCACCGAGACCAGGCTGTTTTTGCCGCAGCCAGCAGCACTCCTTCAGTGGGCCTGAGCCCAGCTGGGAGCCGCCAGCAGGAGCCCGCAGCTGCTCTGAGTTCTGTGCCCAGGTCGGCTCCGTCAGCCCCTGTCTAATCACTGTCTAATCACTCTCTCACGTGGTACAACTTAGCCCTCAGCACTGAACACCAGTTAGTGCAGTCCTTCAGGTCCACTGCTCCCCTCCACTGCTGCGTCTGGCCGTGGAGGCCTCTGGGGTGGCCAGCAGTCACCCTGTGTCCACATGTTTGAGTTGCTCCTCTCACTCAGGAGTCCCGTCTCAGGGCGAAAGTACTGCTCGTTACCTCCTTCCTCTTTGTTGAAGTTTGTCTCTTCATTCTCTCCATGGGCTTCAGCTCATACTTCAGATCCTTCCAGGGTGCAGGGAACCCACTTCCCTCCCTCTGGTTTTCCTCACACTGCTGTATTCCAACGTCTGAACAGCCACTGTCAGAGAGGCTCCTTCTCTGCTGCTTACCACTCCGCCATCTTGGTCCCTCCAACCCAGATTAGGATTTTTAAATTTAAGGGTCTCTTACATTCTGTTTCACCAGAATCCTCTTCCATCCAGACACTAGTAGTTATCCTGACAGTAGCTCTAAAACTTGCCCTCCCGGAATTCTGATGCCACTTAGGAAACAAACCTCTGATCTTAACAGCCATTAGCCTAACACAAAATGTAGACTGAGGCCTGAGGTGTAAATGGAGATTTGTTTCAAAGCATCATAGAATATCATTTTAGAATGGGCTTGGAAAGCATCTAGTCAATGAATAACTTGTCTGGAACAGGAAGGATACTCTATCCTCATTTGGAGGCTGATTATATGGATGTGTTCACTCTGAAATGACAGAGTCTATGCACGATGGCACTGAGGATTCTATACCATTCTTTATGTCAATCTTTAGTGAAACTATGGTATTTGATTCCCACTTTAATCATTGTTTGAGGAAGCTGTCTTGTGCTTGAAATATTATGAAAGAAATTCTTACTGTCAAGTCTTTAAATGATACTGAGTTTATGCAGTAGGAACTGAAGTCATTGTTTCATCTCAGTCCCTGCATTTTCAGTTCTTTGAAGTAAGTACAGTAAGTTTCTTATAGATTGTTTCAGTCTTCCCACTGTTCTGATATTTTTCTCTGTACTTGAAAAATGGGATGACTGGGGCTAGGGATTTAGCTCAGTGGCACAGTGCCTGCCTGGCAAGCGCAAGGTCGTGAGTTCAATTCCCGGTACCAGGAAAAAACAACAACAACAACAACAACAACAACAAAAAAGCCCCCCAAAAAAGAAAAGTGGGATGACTATGTATGTAGTATTCCTTAACTTGCCCTTTAAACCCATCACTGTATCAGTCCTTGCATAGCAGATACGGAATCACCATCATTCTTTTAAAGAGCTGCATAATAGTCAACACTTTGGATACTGCGTAGTTTATGTAGTTAATTTCATGTAGATGGACAATGAACTTGTGTAGTCTTTTGCTGTTACAAATAATGCTCCTTGAACTCACTGAATCTCCTCTATAACATTCTTGGCACTGCTTCAATTCCAACTGAGGCAGCCAAGTTTAAGCATCTTTTGAGTTAAAATACCTTCTTGCTTAAGATTTGAGCAGCAGGTTTTGTGAGGCTGACTTTTGACAGTGGCTGACCTTCCTCCTGTGGAAACAAGGAACCAGGCTTCCTGGGCAGCCTTGTGGGCTTGTTCATTGTTCCATTATGTATGAGAGCCTGGTACAAGTAAAAGAAAGAAGTATGTGCACAGTGGTGTTTAACATACAGTCTCTCTGCATGTTTTCTCTATTAGCTAATCAGGATGGGTTATGCATGGAGCCAGTCAATAACGTGATTATTGGCTGATGCTGTCTCCCTTAGATTCTTGACTTTAGAAAGCCATGGCTTTGATATTTTGTTGTTTTTAATCCCTTCCTTTAAACTCTGTTTTTATTCTAAATTATTAACTGTTGCCTGCTGATATTTATCCACCAGACTTTCAAGATACTCCCATTAATAGTTATCAACCCCTTTACAAAGCAGCAGGGCATCCTGTGGCTTGGACGCATGGCTTGAAAACTTTTGCTTGGCTTACTCGCATATTGAGGGGAAGAGTTTGGCAGTGGCAGGGGTTGGAAAGTGTCATGGGAGTTCTCGCCTCTTGAATTCAGTGTGTGTTTAAATGAGTAGATAGAGAGTTGAACAGTTGCTTGGGAAAAAAATGCATTAAAATGTTAATGGTGGAGTCAGGGTTGAGCTCATAGGTATTCACAGTGAAATTCTTCACACTGACTTCCTATTTTGAAACTTTTTTTCATAACAAAATATTGGGAGTAGTAGGAAGGAAATGATCCAGAATGAGAAGACACAAAAGTGTAATAAACTAAAGATTTTCAAGTCATACAATAAATGATTCCATTTAAAATCACCAATCCTGTGGAATTGTGGTTTTTGACAGAAGTTTTTTTAAAAAAATGATGAGTATAATCGTGTTAATGGAATTCCATTGTTTTGTGAAATTCTTCTTTTCCTCTTTGATGTTAAGTCCCAACCCAAAACTTTTTCAAGGTTGTATTCAATCTTCCAACCTTTTTTAAAAAACAAAACAAAACACCACGACCATCCACACTTACCTGCTAGCTTCATCTCAGTTTCCCCTGCTGGAGCGCAGACATAGAGAAGTGAAGTGATTTGGTGGGGCGGAGCTGTCACCTTGGCCTTCTGTGTTCTGACAGCGTCTTCTCTGTTGCCTCACATATTGTCTTTGGATTTCTGAAATCCAAAGTCAGCTTCCAGGGAGTCATGGGAAGCCTCCGCCCGCCAACAATACTGTGAACTCTGATCGCAGCTGTGGTCCTGGCAGCCCTCTTTCTTCCTTAGCACTGCCTTTGACTGTTCACAAAGCCTCTTTATAGATCACTCGTTTGGGGTTCCATCCTCTCTATCAGCAGCACTGGTGCTTTGCCCAACTTTGGGCAGGCTTGTTTTGCTCCCTAATTCTCTAGGATCTTCCTGACCAAAGATAGGGCTTGGGAGAACCACTACTTAGAACACTACAATTTTAGGGCCAAGTAGGTGAGAAACTACTGTTCTGAGTAAATATGCTTTTCAGCAGGGCAGCTCTGCTAAGTGAATTAATAATCTGCGTGGGTGGGAAGCAGTAGCTCCCTTGTTTCTGCCTCCTGTGCAGCATGAGTGAGGAGTGAGCTTATGTAGCAGCCTGTTTCACTGAGCGAGAAGTGAGTGAGTAGTGGATTGCGTCATCAGAGCAGGAGTTAAGGAAGCTCACCCCCGTGTGGTGCGGGCCTGTGTGTCTCTGAGGGCAACAGATTTGCTCCTTTGGAGCACTTCTCTGATGAGGCTGGTGCTCTGTGTTGGATCCACAATCAGTCCATCGGCTTCACCTTGTCTCTTTGGACCTGTGGTAGCAGTTTTGGTTTTGTTCTTTTCTGTTCTTTTTCTTTTCTTTCTTCTTTTTTTTGGAACTGGGAATTGAACTAAGGACCTTGTATTTGCCAGGCAGGTGCTGTGCCACTGAGCTAAATTCCCGACTCCTTTTATTTCTTCTTTTCCTCATTTTAAGGGAGCGTTTTTCCTAGATGAGCTATTAGTGATTTTTTTTTTTTTTTTAACGTGTGAGTGTTAGGGACAGCAAGTATTTTGTGATGCAACAAACCCCTTTCTTGTCCCCAAACCAATGTAATTCTCTTTCCGTGAGTAAACTGCCATCCATTCATATTATTTCCCCAGAGCGAGGCTTGCCTTGCTGCAGTTCTCGGTATCTGTGTGTATTCATACACCGTACACACAGCTTTGCGCTGCATGCCATTTTAGAACCAAATGTAATCATGCCGTACTTATTTTTCATCTTGACTTTCTCTATTAGCAGCATATTTTTAAATAACTTTTGATTTTAAGAATTTTCAGCACAGTTGGTGTCTGCTTTCGTTTAGAGAAGAAAAAATGTTTCCCAAAGTCTCACGCTGGTGTTTGGATCCCAGGGTGCTGTTCTCATCAGTGACTTACCCCTGATGAGCCGAGTGCACGCCTGTGCTCCCCGGAAAGGGGCGGGGCTCAGGCCCTGCGGTGTGACCCGGGAGGGTGTGTTCTGCTCTGTGCCTCTTCCCTTTGCGCTGCTTCCTGGCTGCACACAGCTCTTCAGAGAGAGAATTTCAACCCTCATCTCATGTGGTCTGAAGTTTTCGATGGAATTTTCAGGAGTTCAACAAGCAAGAATCACTACCATTAAAAAATCTGCGAACGTGTCTTAATGAGAAGAAAAGGTCCCTTCTCCAGGACACATACCCTCAACTTGCTGTGTAGCCCAGGCTAACCTTGAACTTGCAGTCTTCCTGTCTCAGCCTCCCCAAGTAGATTCAAATGATAATATTCTAGATCCACTGACCCACCTGATTTTAACAGTGTTTCCCTGTAGAGATTGTCCCCAGGACATTCAAAGGCTTGGTTTGGATTTATGGCATTCAAGAGCATTTGGGAAGCTTCTAGGCTGCCTTGCATGTGTGTTCTCAGGAAAATTTTGCATAAACTTTTTTTTTTAATGAGGACCCTGACTTGGTGACATTCAGTGATAAAGGGCAAAATGCTGTTTTTGGAACAAAGCCGCATCTATGTCTTTGTGCACATACTTTCTCAGAGGCCTTATGCCGGGACAAGGGGAGGGGATACAACTGAATCGACCCTGCTGCTGCTAATTTTATTTACCTTAATCGCAAATTTATGGCATCATCATTTCTCTGGAACCCGGTATGGGGTAGAAAGTACAGTTTCAAAAGTGAGGAAAGCACTGTAATGGGAACTTTGGGTGAGTAAGTAACAAATAAAGTCTATTTCAGGTTTCTTGTATTTCAGAGTGGGAGACATGTTGCTGATTCCTAGTTGGTTTTGAATGATTTATAACCTTTTAGTTGTGGTTGAGTGTTGCAGTCTGTGTTGTCATGGAAATTCGATTGAATTTATAGGTCCATTTATCCAAAATGATTTTCCAGACTTCATTTCATGGTGAATCATGTGGCTGTGACTCCCAAGTACAAAGCAATTTCTAAAAAGTTTTAGATTACAAAGAGCACAAACACTGCGGTGGTGATTTCATGTTTTGAAACATAAATGTGCTCCAGATGCACCCCGGGACCCCCTCCTCCCTGAGTCCACGGGGTAAGCGCCATTGTGCTCCAGAGCCCGCCTTTCATAATACAGTACCTCTGCGAGTGAGGAAGGTGGTGTCTGAATAGGAAGCAAAGCCGTGGCTATGTCCTGGAGAACAGGTGAGGGCCATGTCCAAGTTGCCACGTGGGCAGCAACAAATGTGCCCCCAGCGTCTGCACCCCATTGCAGTGGACCTGCTCCTCCCCTTCAAAGCTCAGGAGTAGCCCTTCGCCTTTCTTGGGAAGGCAAAGAGAGACAGAGTGTTTTACCCTGTACAGTGTGACGGTGAGTGTGGGGTAGGATTTCTTCTTCTCAGCGCTGTACATGTTTGGGGAAGGAAAAATTACTTGCTGTGGGGCCTCCTCCTGTGCAGTGTGGGTTGTTTAGCAGCAGCGCCATCCTCTACCCAGTAGGTCCGTTAGCTCCCCCTCCAACTGTGACAGCCGAGAACGTCTTTAGACGTGGATAGCTAAATTTCCATTGGGGTGCGTCATCACCCCAGTTAAGGACCACTGCTCTGGAAGCTTCTGGCATGGCTCCTAGCCGTGCTTGATGGTGACTACCTCCCATTGCTAAGGGTCTTCTGATCAGGATGTACAGTAGGGCAATTCAGGTGTGTGGGGTTGCAGTCACATCCCAGCTTTGTTACTTCTGAGACCTAATAGGTCACCCAGGATTTCATTCTGTATCAAATAAGAAAAATACCTGGCAAGCGTGAGGTCCTGAGTTCGATTCCAGATTCCAAAAAAATTTGGGAGAATGTTAGCCCCTCTCCTGGAAGTGAAGGTGAGGACTAAAGAAATGGATTGACATCAGGTGCTGTGGTGTGTTGGAGCAGCCCTCCTGCAGTGTGAGGGAACAGCTGCCTTGGTGGCGTCACCTGCAGCTCCTGCGTGGGTCAGGGTGGGCAGAGCAGTGGAGGCATTCTAGATGCCCCTGAGCAGTGAGTGGAACTTGCTCTGTGAAGCAGAGAAATTCAGTCTGGCTTTATCCCCCTCCACACACACCATTTAGAGTGGCCTGCATCCAATCAAGTGGGTGCAGAGAGGCAGGCAGCCTGGCTCTGCTGTGTTCTCCAGCGTGTTGGGGTATTTGTCGTTCCCGTTTCCAGAGTGCTGCTGTCTCCCTGGCGGTACTTGTTGACTGCCGAAGTATCGCATGCAGGGAGGAGCGTTCACAAATCAGGGTCCAGCTGAATGTGTTTCGATGCCCTTGGAACAGCGCCTTGATAAGGAAGAGAACTTATTATCACACTCGGTGCCTGCTAGATTTGCTGCTTCCGGGGGCAGCATCCTGCCTGCCTGCTAAGTGTGGGGGCCTTTCCTGTTCTCCATCCTTCATTTCCTCTCTGCTCCCCTATTCTCTTCTTTCTTCCTTTCCTCTTTACCTTCTTCATTCCTTCCTTCTCTCCTTGCTTTATTCCTTTTTCCCCTTCTTGTCTGCTGCTTTTCCTCCTTCCTTGGCTGTTTGTGTCCCTCCCTGCCTCCCTTCTTCCCTTCCTTTCC
The DNA here is from genome assembly GCF_000276665.1 of Chinchilla lanigera. Lineage (NCBI taxonomy): Eukaryota > Metazoa > Chordata > Mammalia > Rodentia > Chinchillidae > Chinchilla > Chinchilla lanigera. Next base: position 3,892,970 of record NW_004955517.1, on the reverse strand, counting down.
TTTTTCCCCTTCTTGTCTGCTGCTTTTCCTCCTTCCTTGGCTGTTTGTGTCCCTCCCTGCCTCCCTTCTTCCCTTCTTCCTTCTCCTCTCTCCGAAATCTGGATGTGGCTTCTTTGATTCTGCTCCTGAGTCTGTGTTTGCCCGGAATGCCGCCTGTGGCTGGAGTCCATTCTGATGGACGTTCGCTGCGTTAGAGTGTCAGTTTGTCCATTTCACCATTGGTTATTATTTGGGTCACTTCTGCTGTGAGCATATTGCAAATAGCCTTCTCACTTGTTTGTAATTTTCTTCTCTTCCTTTTTACTCTCTTTAACTAAAATTTAAAAACTTACAAGCATACTGGTGATTTATAGTATGCCAGACATGGTGGAAGGTACTTTACTTAGTTACTATATTTAATACTGACTCTAACCTAGTGACGTAGATTTTACCTAGTTTATTCAGAAATGTTAAGGTTCAGAGAGCATAACTCACCTTCACCGGACCACACAGATTGGGAGGGCTGTAGTTTGTTGCCCTCTTTCTTACATACATGGTATGGTGATACGGCCACCATTCCACGAGATGCTGAAACTCCTACATTATTTACAAGCTTATGCTAAATTCTAAGAAATAACTTCTGAATTATGTATTAGTAAATCCCTGAAAAATGTACTACTGTAGCCAGGAGCTTGAACTCTTCCTGTGAAGGGATAGATACAAAACTTAAATAGTTATTTGATTAATCACGTATATCACTGAGCCAGAAATTCTGAAAATCAACTAATAAATAGATTTAGAATAGAATAAATAGGTTACACCTAGGTGCTCTTGCGAGAGATCCCCAGATCCTCCCAACCCCTTTGTGTAGCTTGTAACTTCGGTGTACACTTTGGATTCTTCTGCTCGAGGCACCTAGGTTTCTGCTATAAAGGAGTTAAAGGTAATTCCATGGTAGGGGCAAGTGAAAAGGGAAATGAGTAAGAATCACTGTGCTCTGTGATTAATGATAATTTATAAAGCATGCCTTTCAGAATGTTTATTTGAATGCTACCTTGCCTGCAAGACGCAAAATACCTGCTATTCTTTGAAACTTGGTTCTTCTAAAAATACTCTTCCAGTGAAGGCTGCACGAAGCTCCCTTGTGAGTTTCTTTGTACTACCAGATGGCCTACTGAGAGGTTTGATTTCACCTTAATTTATGTATCCTTTCTCATAGGGAAAGTAATAATCATGATTATTTCCATAATAACAGGAAAATGAGAACTGTTTAGACTGTTGGGATTCTTTACAAAGCACGTGCTTTGTTCAGGTTTGTGAACAGAGTCCCACAAGGGGAGAGTGACCTGGGCTTTCAGCAGGGGATGCCGAGCCTGAGACACCTGAAGTGTCTTCGCCATGCAGCTCGGGTCTGACTCCACAGCTTAGGTCTTCATCTCAGGCTGCCCGGTTCTGCCTGCTTCACGGACATGGTTCTGTAAGGCTCGGAGAGCGCCCTGGTTATCACAGGGCCAACCCTGTCCAGAGCAGCAGCTCATAGGTCGCCCCGTGACGTGCTGACACACGCAGAGAGATACCTCATTGCACTTTGTGTTTGGTGTTTCACCATTAAGTCCAAAGGCTGGAAATTCAGATAGAATTTCTGAGTTACAGTCTGGAGGCAGAATTTCTTCCTCTTAGAGGGGAGAGTTCATGCCTTCAACAGATTACGTACGACCCACCCACATTAGGGAGGGGGAGTCTGCTTTATTTACAGCGTCTGCCAAAATTCATTGTTGTTCACATCTGCCAAATATTTTCACAAAAATTTATCATGACTATAATATAAATACTTTTTATTTATTTACTTATTTTTATTTTTTGGTACCGGGAATCAAACTCACAACCTCGTGCTTGCCAGGCAGGTGCTGTGCCACTGAGCTATGTTCCTAGCCCAAGAATCCTTTTTTAAAAAGTAATACAAACTTTGCATTCAGAGTTTTGAACTCAGAATGTTGTGTTTGCATGAATTAGTCTATTGTTTTTCTCCATGATTGAAGTCAATAGATTTGCTTTTGTTTAAGCATTAAAATTTCAGGCCAGTCAGTTAGGAAATAGTTTGAATTTCATGTAGATGAAAGAGAACGTAGTATATGTCGTCTGTGTTTGGCAGAAGCACACCCCTGGCCACTTAGCTATTTCACAGTGGTTTTGCCCTATTTTATACTTCGGTGATTTAAATTCTTCTCTTCGGATCCCTCCTTGCCACTGGTTTTATTTGTCCCAGGGAACAGCAAGGACGTCATGAGGGAGTCTGTGGCTCCATCACTGACATTCCCCACTCCAGGTCCTCAGAGCCCCAGTTCCTTAACTCAGTCCAGGAGTAAATCGGTGGCGTTTGCTGTGAACAGCGCTAGAAACACACTCTGGAGCCAGGCCGCCTTCCTGCCCGCATAGATTGTCCCGTCTGCTAGATTTCGCAGGGCGAGAGTTAGAATGCAGTGTGATGTCTGCACGCAGTCTGGCTTAATAATAATCAAGGTACAGCATAATGGAAAGTCACATTGGATTAAGAAATTATTTCCTAAACCCTCAATTATGAAATCACTGAAAAAGTGGAACGTGCAGCCCATAAGCTGTGTTTAGATATTCACTGTACCTTGCCCCCCGCCGCCTTCCGCCTGGCTTGGTACGGGTACCCCTTTGGTGCCGTTTGCTGCAGCTCTTACGTGGTTTTTAATTCTTCAGTTGCCTTCTTCATCACCCTTCATGTCTCGTCCTCCAAACATTCTTTCCTGCAGCCTCTGCCTGTGTCTTCTTCCTTGTGTTAAAACTTCACACCAACGCCCTGCAGATGTCTGCTGGACCATTCGGTAGCTTCACCTTTCCTCTGACCTGTGTGCTGTTTCCTTCCTTACTTCATCTTTATTTTTCACTTTTATCTTAGGCCATAGAAGGGGTATCTGTGGGCGCACTAGGAGTTTTCAAGAGGAAATACAATGTAGAGCTTTCTAAATCTGCAGAGGCTTTTGGATTCTCTGCTGTGGTGCTGGGATCATTTTTTCTTTTCTTGCTGTCACAGCAATCTGAGCACTGACTGAGCCACACAATTGTTACATGAAAGGATACCTTCAAAAGAACGTCCCCCCCTATCTGTTGCCTGTAATAATTCGGCGTTCGTTTCAGCTACATCTGCTTGACCATGATCTGTTCATTGTTTTATGCTACTTCGTAGTACATTTACTCAACGTTAGCATTCAAAGAAAATGTTAGGCTTGTCTCATTAGCGATGTTTTAGCCTTCCTGGGCATCGACTATGTCCTCATCAGTCATGGTGCCTTAACCAGAATGAGCATTAAGCAAATCGTGTTGCCTTTTGGAAGGAAGCATAGTGATTAAGGCCTTGAACTCTGATGTAGGAAAGGTTTTCTATCCCAGCCCTCACTGCCTTCTTTAACAGCTATGTAAATTTTGGAAATCTCTGCTTTTCTGGTGTGTGAAATGAGAATCATGATATGGTACCTTACTTCACTGAGTGTTAATGCATGGTAATACAGTACCTGGCATCCAGTTGGCCCTTACTAAGTTTTTGAAAAATAATAATAATATATAATTTTCAGGTTAGTTGCTTTGTGTTCATGAAGCCTGATATGAATAGTGATGCAAATTGGAAACCAGGGTATACGTGATTGCGTGTGTTGGTGGGGTATAACGTCAAATGTCAAATAGTCTTTTTAAGGATAAGGAGAAAATTGCACAATGTAAGAGAGAAGGGAGGATAAGTGGACACGTATGACCGCAGGTCGCACACTAGTACCCCAAGACCGCAGAGTACCAGCTGGCATCACTGCTGTGCCCTGTGCCCACCTTGCCATTACTCGGTGGTGGCACCATTCTTCTGGGCATTTCCTACCCTGATGTTTTAGCATGTGCTGCCTGGTCGGTGGGTACGGCTGGAGTGTGATTCCCTTTCCCCTCTGAAGTGTTTCCCACATGTTAGGTTGTGCTGTGTGATACTTTAGCTTTTCTCTCAACTTGCTTTGGCCAGAGGAACGCCCAGAGGCTGCCACAGGGTGGGGACGGGTCCATCCTGGCCTGCGCTTCTCACTCAGGACTCTGAAATCCTCGGCCTTGGGACCTGGGCCTGCTGTGCATCACTGTCAGTGGCTTGTTGGCTGCCCTTCAGGTCACTGCAGTCTGTGTTCAGGAGACCGGTGTGTCCCAGGCACTGCTGCATGATGGAGGGACGTCACCTCTGAAAAGTTGAAGCAACTGTCTTCCCTCAGCATGGAGATTCCCGGATGGAATAGTCTCACTGACCCTTAAGTTATGCACTGTTGCTAAAGAACCAAAATATTCTTTGCTCAGTGTATTTGGGAAATATTGAGTTAAAGTTATTGGGTTTTAAAATAACATTTCTACAAAAAGAACCAGAACTTACTCAAAACATGGTTGATTTTAGGGGCAGGGCAGGGAAAGTAGAGGTGGGGTGCAACACATCTGTGACTGTTAAGACAGAAGTGTGTAAAATAAAATGTGATGGGAATGTGGCAGAAGGACAGAGAAATCCTTTTGAAGAGTGTCCTGTTGGCTAAATCTGGGACAGTTTGATGATCCAAGTAAATGACATTAGTAATGAATATAATAATGACGGATGGAATAAGATTAAAAATGACAGCAAATAAGTTCGTATAGGTATAAGTAATGAGTACATAAATGCAGTGTGGCGAATGGGAAGTTGTTCCTGATGTGTGAATGTGATCAGTGAACATATGAGAAACAGGCGTTATAAAGGTATCAGTGTGTGCCAGAACCAACGGGAGCCTTAGATGAGGACCAGCCTACCACACAGACCATCTCCTTGCAAACTGCTTTTTAATTTCAAAAGGAAATAGTTTAGAAAGCTGTCAGATGACAGCTTAACCATGTGATCAGGGCAAAGACCTTCCACATTTGGATAAATCTACAGCGTGTGATTCCCGGTAGCGTACACTGAATAGACACAGGCAGCTACTAGCATGGCCTGGCCCACGGTACCACCCGAATCCAACTGTGGGAACCGTTCTTCCCACATCTGCTCTCTGGCCTTCACGTAACAGCAGAGGAGACAAAGACAGAGGAGCTGTTCTAGGTGACTTGGGGGTGGGAGTGGCAGGCATACCCTGACCTGGCCACTCTGCAAAGTGTGAGCCTAGATGGGATCCTAGAGCAAGAACCAGACAGTGCTCCGTAATGGATTTACCTGGGCATTTGCCGAAATGTCAGAGTGGTCTGTGACTTAGGTAATAGTATTGCATCAGTGTGAAACTTGCTAACTTTAACAATTACATGATCATTATGAAGATGGTGTCCTTATCCTTAGAATTATACTAGAGTATGGAGTAATAAAAGGACATACTGTCTCCCGTTTTCTCTCAGCCAGTGGGGGCCACGGAGAAATTTTGTGGAGTGTGTAAAAGGGAAATGGGGTAAAGGAGATACAGAACAGGGAACAGGTTCTGGCACTGTTGGGCTTTCCAGCTCTTCCCTCCTGCCTTTCACCGAGTTTCTTTAGTGGAGAGCTGTTATGCAGCAAGCAGCACCTAGGTCCTCGTTACTAGAGAGAGTGCACTTTGCGGAATAACGAAGGACGGACCGTGGGTATGGCTTTGGAGAATAAATGCCGAAAGTAGGTGGCTGCTCAAGGCGCTTGGTACTGCTCCTAACATCTGCCAGTAATGTCTCCAAAAAATAAGTTTCTAGCCTGGATCCACGTGTGACTCATGAGGAACAAAAGACACTAGAGTTTATTTCACTCTGCAAAACTTGATCTACTTTCTCTCATGCTTGGGATAGCTTCAGATGTTCTCATAATGCAGTGGACTACAACGCAGAGAAAGAGCAGGGAAAACCGATCTTTCTGACCTGTGCTTCTGTTCCCTCTTTGAGATGTTATTGTCCAGGTGGGTGGGGCCTCAACTCAGATTTTCTCACAGTGCTTTCCCTTAGCTCGTCGCACATGAAAATGCCCTGGAAGAGGTCTTACGGTATTTTGTATCACACAGTATTCAGGAGATGCATTAAACAGTGCCACCCCTGAGCATGGGCTGAGGTATAAAAGCCTTTTGTGAACCTACCTAATTTAGGGCCTGAGTTTTCAAAGGAAAGTGAAGTGTAATTTTCTGAATATAATTGTGTGGAGTTTCTTTCCTGGGTTGGTAGCACGGTACCCACAGCAATTCACCCTGTATTAAACTGTTTGAAGCCACACCTTGTGGGGAGTGGCTTTTTCTCAGTATAAATTCATGATGTCTAAAACTGTCCAAACTGCAAGGCAACAAACTTGCAAAACACTGCCAGAGTCGGTGGGAATTCACAGTCTTAAGAAATTGCTTTCAAAAAGACAGCCCCCTGACCGTCCGTTACCCCTCCACTTAGATACCTGAATTTTCCTGGGAGTGACCTGATTTTGGCTACCTGATACTACCCTTCGGAAAAGAAATGTCATAGTGCTCTTAGCAGCAGCAGCAGCAGCATCATTATTACTATTATTAGTATTATTATTACTATCCAGTCATCAGGAGTCTGTTTACCTTGGGCATGTACTTCACCTAGTTACTGAGATGGCTTTGCCCACTGGGGTTTATTGTTCAATGTCTAATCTTCAGACCTCTGTCTGGGGCAAGGTGCTTTAGTCTGTTATAGAAAATCCCGTCATGCCGTTTGGAAATGAGAGAATAATAATGGTGGAGATCTGATTTTTTTTTTTTTTTTTGGTAAGCAGTGGGGTCATTCTGGAGGAGGCCGTCCTTGGTAGAAATGTTAAGAAGTCGGCCACGTGTTAGCCTCATGTACACCGGTGACGGTGGTGATGTGAGGAGCGCAGAGGGGGTCGCAGTGTGTGCTGCGCACCGCACTGATGTTTGGTCCTCACAGCCCCGGCCGATGGAAGAGCTTGGCTTCACGTTCCAGGAAAGCTGGTGCTCAGAAAATAGCTTGCTGGGGGCCTCACAGGCAGGTAGGCCTCGAAGCTGCACCAGAGCTCAGACCTGTTGTCTGCCCCGCAGGAAGTCTTACAGGGGTGAGCTGTGGTCTGGTGCTCTCTGAATCTTCTTAAAACAGCAAGGCAGTGTGTTCACGCATTCAGATCACATGGTGATTTTTAAATCACATTAATTGTGTTTTGGGGGAGGATCATGTATTTTTCTCAGTACATATCTGCAGCACCTGCAGTTCCCAGTCATCTTGGGGAGTGGGTGCATGTACATAATAAGGTTTTTTAAAAATCCTCTTCTGCTTCACTCCTGTCGCTTCCAAATCTCCTTTCTCCACTTTTGTTCTTGTTGCTATTGTTTATCTGATGTCACATTTTTGATATACAATATTCACTTTCATTGAGGTTTGTGTATACCAGCAATGAACTAAACTAGAAGGAAATCATGAAAACAGTACCATTCATGGTAACATCAAGAAAGATGAAATACCTAGCTATTAGCCTATCTGGGTATTAGCCTAACTAAGTAAGTGAAGGACCTCTACAAAGACAACTGCAGTACTCTGGAAAAGGAGTTTGAAGAGGATGTCAAGAAATGGAAAGATGTCCTCTTCTCCTGGATGGGCAGAATCAATGTGGTCAAATGGCCATACTTCAGAACTCTTCTGTGGATCAGTGCATTCCCACTCAGAACTTCACAGACGTAGAGAAAGACAATCCTAAAAATCCAACAACATACTTCACAGACGTAGAGAAAGACAATCCTAAAAATCCAACAACGTACTTCACAGACATAGAGAAAGACAATCCTAAAATTAATATGGAACCTGAAGAGACCCAGAATAGGAAAAGCAATTTTGGGAAACTAGAGCAAAGCAGGAGGTGTCACATTACCTGACCTCAAGCTATATTACAAAGCAAGAATAATAAAAATGGCATGAGACTGGGAGAAAAACAGAAGTGTAGATCAATGGAACAGGATAGAGGAATGTCTGTGTTTTGATTATTGAATAAGAAACTCAAGCCAATCTAATGTAAGAGGAGCTCTTTAAGGGTGGGATCAAAGCACCTGCAACTTCAGCTCTCTGCTGTTTAATCTTAGGCAGTTTAATGTCAGGTTCCTGGTGCACTACGTCCTCACTTCTAGATGTGCATAGCAATCCCTTTCCTGTCTTCAAAGGACTTGTTAAAAGCATTAAGTGAAATAATGTATAGGGTGGCTCTCTGCAAGTAGAAAAATGTGAAGTGTTACTAGTATCATTACCATTATATTTCTTGGTGAATTTACTGAAATATACCCTTTGGACTGTTTCTCAAAGCTACTGAGACACTCCTTCAAATTCTCATCATTGGCGTGCAAGTTGTTTATAAAAATGTGCCCATTTACCATGTTAACGTGGGGACTGAATCCTACCAGCTTAGTTTTGTACTTCAAGTTTTTTAACGCCAATGAAGTCTTGCTTCTTAACAGGAAAATTTCACCGTGCCCTGGGTAGTAAGTAATAAAGAAGTATTTGTGTTATTTATTTTAGGGTGGCAGGACTGTATTTTTGTTATGCAGGAAGAGGTTACGATTCAGAAGTACAATAGGGGGCTGGGGATTTAGCTCAGCGGCAAAAGCGCCTGCCTGGCAAGCGCAAGGTCATGAGTTCGGTTCCCGGTACCGGAGAAAAACCAAAAAAAAAAGAAAGAAAAAAAAACACAGAAGTATAATAGGAAAAATGACATGTTGTTTGGCTCTGGTCTGAAATACTTAGGCAAAGGAAGGGTACAGATAGATGAATAAATGGCAAAATCTTAGTAAGTGAGGAGCTGTGGGTGCATTTTCTACTTTTGTGTAGGCTGAAAATTCCCTAATACATTTTTCAATTGTTGTTTTACAGATGCAGATTTTCTTTTACAATCCAGATGACTTTGACAGCTTTCAAACTGCAATTTCTGAGAACAGAATAATTGGAGCCATGGCCATATTTTTTCAAGTAAGTTAACAGTGGCTGAAGTTCTTCAGCCAGAGAGTTTTCTGAGTATTTTTTTAATTCACTGAATTGTTCCATGTTTAATGAATGCATCTGTTTTCTAGTTCACACCTGTCTAAATGAAAGATATTTCATATTGTCTAATGTGTGATTTAAAATGTAAATAAGTGTGTTTAGAAACATAATGAAAATTTTTGCATGAATTATTCTGATTTTATTGCTACTTGACTGGTGCGCAGATTGAAGAACACATTTATCATCTAAGTTACTTCGCCGCTGAAGCGTTTGGAACAGGTTCCCTCAGCATATTAAGAGGCTGATGTAAAAAAAAAAAAAGTGGTTTTCTTTCAAGCAACTTTAAAATTTGACATTACTTGCAACTAGATTAATAAATAGCACCAGTCACTTCTCTGAAGAGACCCCTTTTTCCCATCTCAGAAATTCCCATGGTAACTAAAGTTTTTGTTGACACTTTTTCAAAGTTGGTACATGTATAAATTCCTAGCCTTTCTCTCTTAATATGCATATGTTGATGAATGCCCATAGCTCATGGGTTGGTACTGCACACAGAAGCAGAACCTTCCATTCTGCCTTACGTGATGCTGTCCATGCTTTTCTGTAAGTCAAATCAAATGAAAGTACTGTTGATCGGAGAATAACTTGACCCCGTTGTCAGTAGGGGACCTGGTCTTTCTTGTGTGTGAAAGGTAAATCGAGTACCAGGCATACAATTTGCCTTTTAGCCTTAAAATGTACCCAAAAACCACATACAGCTATTCATTCTATCACAAAGTCAGGGTTGGAAAACATGTCTCCCTGACAGCTCAGAGGAACATTACTTAAAGACATCCTAGCCTTCCCCAGCGTCAGTCCTCACGCTCTGCCTTTTTGTGCTCGCTGCTGTGTCACTGAGGTGGCGCCAGTCTGGTTGTGAGACCGTTAATTTCACTGCCCTTTGTAGTGGGTGACATGTGATTGACAGGTCTCTCCTCCTCGCTTATCTCTCTCCCTTTATTTCCTCTGTCCCGTATCTTTTCTTGGATAAAGACTCCACGGGGAGGTTATAGGTGACAGTATGAAATGCCTAGTAGTATCCTGATGTCAGAAACGCTTTGTCGTGGCACCAGTTTTTAATCATGGAGCCCTGTTCTGTTAGTGGGCGTGAAATAATTTCGGTGAGTCCTGGCCAGCATTTTTAAAATAATGAAGTAGATAGAATAACATGAACTAGAAAAACAATTTGGAGAAATATCGATGTGTATCACACGGAGAAAGGGTAAACGTTGCAGGGTTTTTTAGTTTTTTATGCACAGTACTGCGTGCAGGGGGTGTAGTGGATCATGGTATACAGTGTATCACTTACCGTGCGCCATGGTCATATATTTTGGAAATTGTCTGTATTGTGTATTGGAGTTATCTCTCCGTTATTCTTCAGTACATCTCTTTCCCCTGATTACTTTCATGAACCACAGAGGGTTCATGAAAGTGTTTTTAAAAGCTTAAGCACGGGAGTACAAAATACCTGCTTTTGAATCCCCACTCTTCTCCCTCACCTACGTATTTAATGACAGTGTAGTTAAACTTTCCAACCTCAGTATTCCTGTCTATAAAGTGGGAGAAGTAACTAACACATCCTGAAGCTTGCATCAGGGACTAGATGGATCCCTGGTAGGATTCCCAGCACATAGGAGGTACTTAGTAAACGTCACATACCAGAGTATCTGTATCCATCCATTTCTGTGGTGTGGAGACGTGCAATGTCCGCATCTTCCTTTCCTGACCAGAAGCGTATTCTGGTGTTGCCCTGTTGGGAGATCACTTAAATTCTGTTGGGACCTCTTCTGCTCCTAAATCATGATGGGTTTGCCTTGGCAGCCCTGGCATCACCTATACTACTTAGATGCAATCTCTTCTGGCCTTGTTTTCTGCCGTTGCCCTGTTGCAGGTGGTTTTCACGTCCCCGGGCCTCTGCTCTGCACCTTCTCTGTCGTTTCCACCTCTGCTCACACCAACCTGGTCCTGCTAAATGGGGAAACTTTCTTACAGGAAAATGAGTTTTAGGAATATTGATATGAGTCTTGCAAGAAATTTACAGCATGAGGGGCTGGGGATTTAGCTCAGCAGCAAAGCGCCTGCCTGGCAAGTGCAAGGTTGTGAGTTCGGTTCCCGGTACCGGAGAAAAACCAAAAAAAAAAAAGAAATTTACAGCACGCTCTAAGCAAACATTTTCGATATTTTGTAGCTCTATAAGTATTTGTTAAAAATAAGATTATTTAGTGTCTTGAGCAGGCAGACCAACCAATATGTCACTGCGGAATCTAGGTTTGAATTTGTAAAGTATTTCCAGGACCTGACTGCTAGTTCACCTCTGAAGAAATTCACTAGTTTTTTCATCTTGTTTGGTCTTTTTTTAAGTTTTGGCCTGCTATCTCGTAGAAACAAGACAGAGCGGATCATAAATAACAGAACAGAATTTTATTTACGCAGCAGCTGGGGTGAGCTGTTTTCTGTTTTCCATATACGTCAGTCCACTGTGTGTTCATACGCTTGTGTTCACACTGTGTCATGCAATGGTAATAAAAAATTATTATTGTTATTTAATTTTGCAATCTACTTAGATCCCCAGTTCTGAGATCTTTGAATTTTGAATTTTTCTGTGAGAATGCCAAGTTTGAGAGTTTGGCATTTCTCTCCAAAATATAGAAATCTTGAGATCCATCTCCAGATTTAAACACGGCACCTCACATCTCATTGGAGAAATATTTATCTTCCACTTAGTACCGATTCTGTGCCAGGAGTGGTACTAGTTGCTACCTTAAATGTAATAAACATCATTGTCTCCTGTCTCCTGGGTCTGCACTGTCCCAATCCCATGTGATAATGGCTAAAAAGAGGTGAACAAGTAAAGTACTCAGGAAGAGGCGGCGCCCTGACTTGGTGTCCTTATCGGTGTTGACAGAATAGAACTGACCAACAAGCACATGTCCAGGCAAGGCCACGTTCTATGCAGACTTTGGTAATCTTGATGTGGACTTACTCCATAATCAACAATCATTTTCATACACTTTAATTTCCTCATTATTCCTGGGCATGGGTAGTTTCCCTCAGCGTATGTCTGTTGCTTTGGGTGATGTTCCACTCCCTGCTCCCTCTGGCTTTCCTGAACCTCATACAAGGAAGTTCCTAATGTTGCTGGAGCACTGTATTAGGTACGGGCTTAGTGGGCAGATGGTTGACCAAGGGGTCTTTGTGGGCCTAGACTTGAGGCTGCCTGTGTGTGGCTCTATTTTGGCTCGCAGACTGTATAGGCATAAACCTATACGGCGTTATATTTTTTTTTTTCAGTTAACTATGGGAGATTTTATATTACAGGTCATTATGAGGAGGCAGTCATCAAGATCTCGCAGTGTTCGGCTGCCTCCTTTGGAAGGGGCGTGCCTTCCCTTGTAAAATAGCTGCTGAGCAGTTTTTTGTCATTGATTCCTGCCAGCATGATCTTAAGATCATGACCCCTGGCATGGAGCTCAGTAACTTTGATTGGTAGCTGACATCTTTGGGTGATAGACAGGATCGTTCTTGGCACTGAAAGATGGCAGATACTTTCTCCCCGAGCATGTGGTGTGAGCACCTTCAGAATCGTGTTGGCCACACGTGAGCAGTCATTTCTTGGCCCAGAGACCCACAGTCGCTCACTCTTCAGACCCTGGTGAATGGAATGGTTACTGCAGTTTCCCAGCACGGGGTAGTATTGTGTGGGGAGGAAGAGTTCCCCTTTCTCCATTCCCACAGAGTACCTTTGGGCTAGCAGCGCTCCAGAAGGATAAGGAATAGGTAAAAGTAAGTTATTTTAAAGGATATTTTTACATGAAGGAGTCTGAAATAAACAATTTACAATGGGTACGGGAATTTGTTGTTAAACCACACAAGAGAATAAAAGCTTGTTTGATTAATTAATGTGGATATATAGTTAAAATAATTATTTTGCTTTTAAAGTAGACCTTCCACTGTTCTCCATTATTAATTTGATTTGAATGCTTGTGGAAATATAAAACGCTGAAAATTACTGAAGTGCTCCTTTAAAATAGTCTGTGATTCTAATTCTCTACATGGGTTATTTCAATGAATGAATAAATAAATAAATATTAACAGTCAGGTTTACATGAAATACAGTCAGATACAAACAGTCAAATATTTACATGAAATACAAGCAATTTGTGGAAGAATGTTTAGCTTTCATAAATAATTCACAGAATGATTTAATTACTCCAGTTTAAATTTATAAAGAATAAAATATCGGTATTCACAACGACCTTGTTTTGAAGTATGCCTGTATGTTTTAGACCAAGAGTTTTCTGTTGCCACCCTGTGACTTGGGTTCTAATTTTGTTTTCTTCTTGTTTCCAATCTGTCTGTTAACTGTTGTTCTTACAACTCCCCCGCCCCACTTTCCCACTGGGACCAAAGTGCTTTCTGACCGTGCAACTATCTGAATGGATTTCAGTCTGCTGCCTGTAGAATTTTGGTATCACTGTTCTACAAGTTTGATGAAGTCTCTTTTTTCTGAAGTGCATAATTATCATTGAATTTATAATTTAGGGAGAGGTCTAGTTTGTGTCATTACCCTGTCGCCATTTTCCTGAATGCCTGAAATTTCATGTGTATTTCACAGATCCCGTGGAATGTAGAATGATGAATGCATGATTCTTTTAAGATCATCTACACTTAGAAAATTTCCTCATGTGACGTTCCCTCTGGCTCCCCTTTTGTCTGTATCATCTGTGAATCTTTGCTTCAGACACCAAGATATAAAATTATCCTGGGCATATTGAGAAGCCCAGACAGTACGTATATTAAGTTCATTTCACAAACTTAATTTCTTCCACAGTTATGGAGTATGCTCCTGTTCGTGTGGGAAAGATGGTCCTTATCATGTTTGTCACCTGATGCAAAGTTCACAAACAGAAACAAAATTTTGCCAAACACTTCTGTTTGCAAACCAATTTGGTTGCAAACAGAAGTATTTGTGAGCTGATCCCACTGTAATTGCATTGTACCTGGCTTATAGGTTATCTTTCCTACAGTGTTTAGTTTTTTTACAACTATCTTCAACAACTATTGAGATTTCTTCATGTCTTGTGAGCAGTTCTGCTTCTGTTGGAAGAGTTGAGTTCAGCCTGGCCCCAGCGTTTTTACGTTGGTCTTTAAACTCTACCTGGAATTTGCCACTAGCCACTTGATTTTCCCTAAGGTCTGTGGAATCATTTGCCCCCTTTTACCTCTGCCCTTATTTCATAATTGGAGGGGAATTTCAGGACTTAAATGCCTCACAAGTTGCTAGCCCATTCCTTCTATCTTGTCGGTGTTACAGACTGCTTAATTATTTATCTCCATCTGGAGAGGCTTAGTAATTAAATGAAATGGCGGCACCTGGAATTATTTATAGACATGGAGAAGGCAGGAGGAGTTCTTGATGACGCATCCATGCAAGGCTGGCCAGGAAGCCTTGTCTCTGCTCTTCCCTGCATTTCACCTCCACCCCCGCCACCCCCCCACCCCCGCATCCCCTGCTCCCCTGCCAGAGGTAGATGGGATTTGTCCTTCCTTTGATCCTGAGATCTTAGCGTTCCATCACGTATTGAAGCTGCTGTTCTACTGATTTTCTTGTGCCTTTCTACCATGAGATCATCTCTACTGTGTCTTATTTATGACTGCGTCTTTTGCAGGTGGCTAACACTATGTCTTGACTGCATAAATACTTAACTGACCGTACTGGAAACGTCTTTAGCCTCTTTAGTCTTGATTGGAATGGGATCACCCGAGAGCCTGTCCACCGAGGGGTGTTAGAAGCAGGCACTGCAGGTGTAGAACCTGAGAATACTGGAATACAAACTTCCTTGGTGCCCAAGTCTTGTTCCTCTTCTCTTTGTGTCCACATCCCCCACCTCCCCCTGACCATCAGCACCTTGCATTACCTGTTTTAGAGAGCATGTATCATTAGGATGGAGTCAGAGCATGCCTCTCAGGTCCTGCCATGCTATTAATGACTTCATTTTCAGAAAGGCAGGCTCTAGTTGGCTGTGTATGCTGCACCCCAAAAGAGACAGTGGTTATATTGGAAGCATGTGGTCAGGGCCACTGAATAGGAACCCTATGAACATCATGTTTTGTGAGGATGGTGCCTGTGACCTAGGCCTCCACGAGGTCTGGCGCATTATTAAAAGGATCCATCTCTGTATTTATGTCTGTAGTTGTGAAGAAACAACAGGACCTTAAAAAGCTTTATAGTGGTACATTCAGAGGCCCTGAAGGAGTAGTTTAGTGCCAGGACTCTCTGGATATATCTATTTCTGAGAACGTCTTCATAAAGCTCCCTACCAAAATGTTTTTATCTCAGGATGGTGGATAAAGAAGATATTTTGGATTATTTTACCAATTTTCTTCCTGGCTTCTTCCTGCCTGTTTGTTGCCTATCTCCTTTCTGCAGTCTCTCTGTGATAGTTCATGGGTTAGTCTTGGTGCATAGCAGCGCATCTCTAGGCAAATAATGCAGATTTGCTTGTTCTTGTTCTTGCTATTCCTTACCCTCGGTATTTTCCTTCCTATTTCCCTTTTTGTCCTTTCAATTCTCTTACGTGAGTAAGATGGAAGAATTTCTCCCGTCTTTATTCATTCATGCACTCATCTGCTAACTCACTTGTTCATTCTGCAGTATTTATTAAGCGTCTTCTCTGCACCGTGCTCTGTGGAAATTGCAAAGTTATCCTCAGAATTGGATTCGACCCTCACAGTAATTGGGAAGTGTATGTTTTGAAAAGTGGTGGCCTTTGAATTCTTTCTTCACAGGGGTCATTATCTTGTCACTGGGAAATTGTCAAGGATGGATGAGGTCAGGCGGATAAAATATCAAAAGAAGAGGAATTATATCTTGTATATGATTTCAGAGTGATAAATATTTCATTTTGAGAGTGTAAAGTTCCTAGTTGTAAATTTTAGATCTGGACTTTCTCCATTTTTCATCTATCTTCTGTGTTCTTACAGAGTAAATAGCATCCATACCAAAGTATAAACCATTCCTTCTTTAATTCATGGTGATCTAAATTGATCTTTTTATTTTCTAAACCATCCCCGAGAAGCCTTTTTCTTTCTTTCTTTTTTTTTTTTTTTTTTGTGAAGAATAAATTTTTTATTGCCTCCATAGATAGCTCTCACTTTTTCCCCACTAGTTCTGATAGAAGTGTGAAACCAGGGCCATTACTCAGAGAGAGGAGAGGAAAGGAGGGGGGTGAGCATGAGAACAAGTTGGTGCTTTTATGCATCTTCCAAACTCCCACCCTCTGAGAGAAGAAAAACCCCAGCAATCCCTGTGTAAGTCTAAGCACGTGTCAGTTCAGGTCAAAGAAGATGGTAGATCCTTCAGAGCTTCCTTCTCACACTGCTTATGTGGATAATTGCAGTAAACTACATACGACATTCATTTATTCCTTTCTAGTTGCTGCTGTTTGAACATCATCTTCCTCCCATTTTCCGCATTCTCGGTTTTACTCAGTTATAAGTTCAGTTCTTTCACTACATTACCTAGAAATGCAATTTCAGAATGTTTTAGGTTAAGAATACTTTTCTACATACACAAAAATTAAAATACGTATGTTCCAATTAAACTGTTTTAACAGCTAATTGATTTCATAGAACGTGCCATGAAATGAAGGTCAGAGTCATTCTTAATATTCAAATGTGATTTTGCAATGGATTTGTGGATGTACAACACTGAATTTATAGCCTATCAGGTGTTTCCAGCATATCTACCGTCTGCAAATGGCCTGTATTTCAAATTTCTTCTTAGTGGACATTATAGAGGAGTATTTAATTGTTGGTGAAGCATTACTTAATTAAGAGCCTCATAGTTCTTTGAATGTGACCATGTGAAAATCTATTTTAATTAAATCGCTGCATTTCAAGGACAGTTACTGAGTACTTTGTTTTCATACATCATTGAATGGTAGTTTCAAATTGTTTTACCCATTAGTTCTAATACACATCATGGAATCTGACTCTCGTGGACTTTGAGAAATTCTTACGCACTCTCTGTGATCCCCTGGAACGTGACAGAGGACAGGCCTGCCTCTGAAAGGTTCGATGGTTGACCGTGTCCTTCAGATCTTCACATTCTACCATCCCCACATTCTGCTTTGTGACTCCCAACCCAAGTGTTGTTTTGCCTGAATGTGGCGTTTGGAGAACACTTTAGCCAATTAGATCTCTGGGGGGAAAAGCCACACGCACAGCATATCACAGGTTTAGAGGGCAGCGGCAACTGTCTTCACCCCTTCCCGCCTCCTCCAGATACATCAGTGGAGCAGATGCTTCTAAACAGAATACAAATGGTATTGGTAAGTTAATGTTTACTGAAGTTCCAGCTCTGTAAAATTTTAATGACAAGTTGCTTGCTGGATAGTATCTCATTTAGACTTCACTCGGACCCTTCAAGATATTATTTACTTTGCAGATATGGAAACTGAGTCCTGGGGTTTTTAAAATATAGATTACTCAAAATTATATAGGCTAGTAAATGTGGATCCAACAGTACAACAGCAATATTGTATTCCCAGGACTTCTGCTTTTCTTAAAGAACTGATTTGGGAAGTTGACTATTCATTTGAAAAGGGTAGAGGGAGAATTTTATATCTTTGGGTCATTTTTGTCACATTTTTGTAAGTGCTGTAAGGCCTGTCAAATTTGCAGATTCCTGACAAGTTATTTTTTCAATGCTTAAGATTGTGTTCTTGTTCTTTTGTCCTTAATTAAATCCCAGGAACCTAAATTCTCTTGTGCTCTGTACATAAAATTATTTTATGGGTTTAATGACTGCTTTTTTTTTAGCTTCCTCCCTTGTATGAAAGTATCTACCCTGCTGAGATAAGAGTAGTGAGAGTGAAAGAGGTACAGATTTCCGTGGTCAGTCATTAGCTTTCTTACGGCAGTGGTTCTTATGCAGGTTGGGGCTAGGACGGGATTTTGCCTTTTGGTGGCCATGTGGTCGTGTCTGGAGACATTTTTGGTTGTGACACCTGGCGCAGGGGTCCTACTGTATCTAGTGAATAGAGACTACAGATGCTGCAGAACCTCCTGCAGTCCCCCACACCCAGAATTGACAGGGTCAAAATGGCAGTGCTGACTGCTGTTGAGAAACGGATGTCTCATCATCACCTTAGGGCTTGATAATTTTTTTCCCCCAAGGGGCCTAGCAAGGGCTATGTAGCTTATGCTATCAGGCAATAGAATTTAGGAATAATGGCAAGCGCAAGGTCGTGAGTTCGGTTCCCGGTACCGGAGAAAAACCAAAAAAAAAAAAAAAAAAAAGAATTTAGGAATAAGTAACGATCCCAGGTCTAAGAAATCTAGGAGTCCTGGCTAACCAAACCTTAGACAACTGAGACTACCACCTAAAGTGCAGAGACATGTATGTTAAAATACTTAAGTCTGCTGTATTTCTACCTGTCCTAGTTCACTGAGCTGCTTTGAATATACAGAACCCATATGGGTATTTGTTCCCAAGCACTGCATTGAGTTTTGAAACAAGCAGCAATTTGATAGAACATTCACCTAGATGGAAAAAAGTAAACATAGGTAAGAGGATACGCAAATACCTTTGAACTCAAAATCGGTAAGAAATAGTTTGAAAAACTGTGAGCTCCAATGAACTTCCTTGTGGAAGTTACAGAAGAATCTGCTTCCTTAAATCACAGCTTGATTGCTCCCATGGTGTTATAAAAGGATTTTCCCAGGGCGGGACTTTAAATCTGTTAATGCTGGCTTAGTTTAGAGATTTGTAATTGACTCCTGAAATCTTTTTTACTACCTGCTCTTGTATGCATGGATGTCCAGAACTGTGCACCTCCTTTAACTGTGCATCTTGCAGCCTACCCGCCCATAGTACTGCTCTGTAGAATTGCTCAGTAGAGATTTTGCTCTCTTTTGATTTTGTGCCTAGGGTTTACTCCTGGTTCACAGCATCCTAATATATATGGTGTGTCTGAATGCATGTGATGCCCAGAGCTTTTCTCAGTCCCCTTTGAGGTGAAGCTGAGTGTCAGTATGATCCGTACTTCGACCACACATACCATATACCCCACGTAGGTTGTATTTTAAGACTGATCAGTTTGTAGAATATTTCTAGTTTCTTGAAAATCTCTTTAGGATTTTCTCCACATCCTGTTTTGTAATACTGTTTTGCCAGCTGTAATTTTTTTCACAAATGCAGCTCCTATGGTTGGTGAAGGATTAAGAGACAGTCTATTGGGAGAATTTCCACACTAGGAATACTTCATTTTTCTGGCCTTTTAACTTGCCATGGGTAAGCATCTAAATGTGACAAAGTAAAAGCACCGTAGTTGGAGCTCAGATCATTTCTTTATTACAACTTTGCAGGTGTCTTCTGAAAAAATTATTGGCATCAAATTCTCCCAGTTGAGGTTCCTTGGGAACTGTAAAACATATTATGCATTGATTTACCTGGGTATATTTGTGCAGCAGATTCTGTTTTTCTTACCTTATATGTTCTAAGAGGAGGTACTAAGTGATACATTTTTTGTGTGCTTGCATGCAAATTCATATGTCATTGTATACAAAAATGATACAATATAAGGGACTAGGGGTGTAGCTCAATGGTAAACACAAGCCTAGCCTGTGAAGGCTTAAATTCAATGCCCAGCAATAGAAAAGCAAAACAAAAGACCAAAAAAGTAAAGTGTCTTGGTCACTCTTCTCTCATAGCTGGGACAAAATACCCGATGCACAAAATTAAAGAAGGAAAGATTTATTTAGCTCACAGTTCATGGAGATTTCAGACCATACTTGGTTGGCTCCAAGGCAGAGTGGCACATGGCAGAGGGCAACAGTTCATGGCAGCATAAAACAGCAAAAACAGCAAGAGCAAAAATGGAGGAGCAGCAGCAAGCAGCCTCTTTTCCTTCCTTACACTGTATGCAAACTATCCGCCCCAGGGGGGGTGTAGCATTCACACCCATGAATCAATCATAAACTCTAGAAGCCTGCCCCATGACTGCATGAGGCTTTGGGAAGACACCCAGGACCGAACCATAACATAGAACTGCATAATTTAGATCTTGCTTATTTAGAATTTGAGTTGGTAGAAAGTTCAGGTAAATCAGGACTTAATTTGCATTTGAAGAAGGTAGCGATACTATGAATAAAATTGCAGTAGAGAAGAATTACTTATTTATATATAAACTGGGCATTGTTAACCCGTTTTAAGTAGTAGTCGGTGGCTATCTGTCCTTTGGTTTTGACAGAAGTCTCCTGTGTGTTCATATAAATGAGGGGGTTTTGGTGAAGGGGCACTCCTAAAACCATGCTACCAGTAATTGGCTTGTACTACCTATAATGAAGTGAAATATTTTTGTCTCAAATAATTCTCCATTCTGACTCTTTGACAATTCGGAACCGGAGACTTCTTGATCCATATTGCTGAGTTTTATGCAACTTCATGTCATTTTTTCTGGGAGCTTTGGGTTTTTGTCAGATTATTTTTTTTGAGACAGGGTCTCGCTATGCAGTTCAGGCTGGCCTCGAACTCAAAACAATCCTCCTGTCTCAACTTCCTGAGTGCTGGCATTACAGGCGTGCGCCACCACGCCCGGCAGCTTTGGGTTTTTCAATGCTATTTGATTGAGGCTTCAGTGAATTATTTCTATGTTTAGGATTTCTCCAAAGGGGGCTGCCAGGCCACTAAGTTTGTTTGTTGGTTTATTTTTGTTTTTCACTGAACCAATTATAGGGTTTAATACCAGGTGCTCCAGAAATATAGGCAGCTCACTAAGACAAAGCCAACTCCCAAATTCTTCCAGAAAGGAAATCAATGTTTAGGGTCATATCTGAACTTCATAACCCAGCGCCTCCTTTTTTTAAGAATTACAATCAGCCCAATGCATCTTGGTTCCTCTGTAGTTTGAATTTTACAGGGTAAGGATGGCCTCACTTTACTGTAGCACATCAGGCACGTAAAGTTTGAAATCTTTTGAGATGAGACTTTTGGTGTCTGTTTCTCTTTGAGTATAAATAATAAAAATAACAGTAGGTGATACCTGTGGGCTCTGCTCATGCACCAGGTCCTTGGCCACTTCCCCAGGCCTTCGCCCTCCGCCATCCCATGTCGTTTCATAACAGCCCTCTGAGAAGGTGATGATTGCAGAGCCCTCTCCAGATGCTTGAGCCTCAGTGGTGATGAAATCAGTATCTGAGGATTTCAAATGAAATGCAGACATCCTGCCTTGCTTACTGGCTTACTCTTCTCGTGCCGCTCCCCTCAGTGCCTTTGTCCGTGGGGTGGAAGTACTGAAGTCTGACTGATTTGTCATGAATGTCACCTGAGATAGCGAATGCAGAAACACTGCAGGAGTCTGTGCAGCACCTTATAAAAACGGACAAAATAATGACAGTTTGATAAAGATATTTAGCAGTGACTGGAGTTGACATGACAAAAGAAAATACTTTGCACTGTCACTTTCCTGTACCCTGAAGTATAGCCTAGAAGGTACACACCGGAAGAAGTGCGCTGCTCCCGTGCGTCATACGCGCGCGCGCGCACGCACACACGCACGCACACGGCGCGTGCTCCTGGCTGCTGGCTTGTGGGTGGAGGGTGCTTCAGATCTGATTGCCTTGGCTGTGAGACAGGATCTTAAGTGGTTGTTACTGGTGCTATAACTCAGTAATTCAGGAGGAGGCAGCCAGATTCAGATTTCCTCAAGGAGAATCCACCTGTCTCTGTTACTACTTTAAAGAGGAGCTAAAGTAATTAGTCACGGCACCTTGGCTGGTGAAATAAATAGTAATTTAATTGACGCAGCCAGTGAGTAGGAGAGGCAAGGCACACCCTGGTACCGACCCAGGTACCTGCAGATGGCAGGATGCCTGAGGATGCCAGAGGTCCCCATCAGATTTTCCCCTGGGCTTCCAGGAATGCCTGAATTCCTAGTACTGGCTGTCAGAGGCACCTTTTTATGTGGCCCTCTGTGCGCTGGGAATACTTCATGTTCTGTGAGATTCCTTATTAGTGTCTGTTGGGTCAGAGGCAGTGGCAGCAATAAGGATGTAATGGTTGGAGGTTTTTAAGTACTGCACTATGACGTGTGAATTGTTGCCCACTCTGTTCATCCCGGTGTGGCCGTGAGTAGGCGTATGGGGCCGTTCTGCACGGTGGCAGTTCCAACTCTGTTTGCCTGGTTTAAATGAATGAGACCACCCCATGCACACAGCCCTCCTCCTCTCTCTGTCTTTCCTCTTGCCTTTGTTCATTTCCTTTGCAAAGTTGTGGAATCACTTCAGTGTCACAGATGCAGCGGCCAGCACCTTGCTCGCAGAGTCGGATAAAATATGGCCTGTTATTAAAGAGCTCCGTACACCGACAGGCACATGCGTACACGTACCTGCAAGCCCCTTAAGACAAGCCGTCGTGTTGATAGCTTCAGTCACAGAGGTACTGATTGAAAACAAGAGGTCTTCACGAGTCAGTTTGGTGGAGAAAATGATCTCCATCTAGAATGCTACATTATGGGTCCCAGTTCTGCCAATTAATGGCGGTGACTTTCAGTCGAGTCCACTGTATCTCAGTGTCCTCATCTAGAAAATGGGCTCTGTAGTAAGAAACCCACATTTTATATTGGCTCACATGGGTGCAACGAGACACGTGCTGGAACACAGTAATTTACCAGTAAACGCCAGCTCTCGTTAGAGTAAGTAAAGAGTCATGAACATCAACAGGGGCTGCGTATTGGAATCTCTGAGCAGGTTTTAAACAGTACTGATGCTGGGGTCCCTGAGCACGTGTAATCTTTTTGCCTTATCATATGTTCCTAAATACTACAATATAACAGTAGTGTTTGTATTTTAGTAGGTACTGTCTTAGTTATTTTTCTCATTGCTGAGATAAAGTACCCAACACTCAGTCTTAAAAGAGGAAAGATTTATTTAGCTCACTATTCGTAGAGGTTTCGGTCCATAGTCAGCTGGCTCCAAGGCAGGGTGGCATAGCAGACAGGCATCACAGAGGAGAAACAGTTCGTGGTGGGCAGAAGGTGGCAAAGTAGCAAGGGCCAACCACAGCTCTTTCTGTTCCTTCTGTCTTATCCAGGCTACTTTGGGGAGGTAGCACTCACATGTGTAATCCTAGTGCCCTTGATCCTGGCATTGCACCAGGAGTGAATTTCAGCATCAACATGCTGTAGATGCAGCCACCTTTGAAAAACCCCCACCTATGACTGCGTGGGGCTTTGAGGGGGGTGTCTAGACACAGCCGTAACAGGTACTCTAAGTAACCTAGTGACAGTTTACTGTATGTGGAAGACACGCATAGGTTGTATCACACTTGGTACAGCTTCATACAAGGCACTTGAGTGTCTCTGGGTTTTGTGGTCTTTGGAGGGCACTGGACTCAATCCCCCACAGAAACTGAGGGATATCGGGGAGGTGGCCTGAACATCACCATTTTAATACCTACTTGTACCAGTCTAAAGTGCAGGGCAGGTGACTGCTCCTGTCATATCCACTGACAATAGCATGGTTCTCCAGGGCTCCCTTGTGTTCCCTTAACCGCCCTCCATGCTCTTTCTGTCCCCACCACCAGCTCCCTCTTAGGCATTTGACCCTTGTCTAACCAGCAGCCCATGGGCTGTTTGCTCTTTTTTTGTTTAATGTTATAATAAGAAAGATTTCAAAGTGAAGGACGTTTTGTTGCTCATGGACACTGCATGAGCTATTTTACATGCAGCCTAAGATAATTCCTCTTCACTCAGTGCAGCCCAGGAAAGCCAAAAGGGTGGACACTGAGATAGCCCTTACTCTGGGCTTCAAGTGTTCGTAGAGATAATGTTCTCCATGTTCTGCAGTCCTGAGGCACCGACCGCCCTCCCCGCTCCTCACCCACCTCACTTCTCAGAATAACAACCGGTCCCGCCCAGTTCGCTTTGCTTTTCATAGTGTACAGTTCAGGCGGCCAAGTCATAGGAGGTCCCACTGTCTGGTGCTCATCCCACCTTGTTTTCTTATCAAAATAGTAATAATCTCATAAGTGTCAGAGAGCCTAATCGTTCATCCCATTTCCTAGTTCGAGCTCAGAGAAAGTCAGGCGTGCGAGTTCTTTGTGATAAGGGAAGATTGGAGAATAGCACAGGGATTTGGGGCACACGCAAGTCCTCCTGCTCCCTCTTGGGAGATGGCAGAGCGTCAGCACCTGGCGCATCGGATCCTTTAACCCAGCACAGCAGAGAAGGACCGGGTCCTGCCATGCCCATCAGAGTGTGCAGTGCTGGAGCCAAAGCACGGCCAGCCCTGCAGGTTGGGTGCGACCCGGGCTAGGGAGACGGCTCCAGGGGCAAGGGCTTCCCTTGCTGGCCCTCTGCGTGGCCCAGCACTGAGGGGGAAGCCGTGCCTTGGGGAGGGACGTGTGGTGGTGGCTGGGAGATTTGCGGAAGTAGGGTCGTGGGGGGGTGGTCCTTAGCGATCTGGATGAATTAGTGTTGACATCCGCTCCCATTTCTGGCGCAGGGCAGGAGGGAATGTGAGGGAGAAAGGGCAGCTCACACCTCCCCCTTCCTCCTCCTCCTGCTGATGATAAGGAGGAGACTGACACTTCTGTGGGTCAGTTCACGTGCGTCATCTCCTCTGATGGCTTAGATCTGTGAAGTAGGAACTTCTCTCCACAAATGAGGAAACCAGTAAATACAGACGTTCCGTCACTTGCCACAGCAGGCAACCAGAAAGCGGCAGGATTCGAACCTGCCTCCCGTCTGGAAGGCTCTTGCTCTCTTCTCAGCCTCACTGTCAAGCTGCCCCTGCCTTCTTTTGCATGCTCTATCCACGGCCCGCTTTTCTTCCCAGGAATGTGGGCCAGGCGTGGGGCCAGCACCCACAAAGAGTGATTGCTTCTTGGGATTGGTGCTCTGGTGACAACGCCTGGTACCTAGGGCAGTTAGGATTTTGAGGGGAAATCTTCTGAGAGGAAATTTGTTTTTGAGCCGCCTCTTCTGCCAGCAGTGTTCTCCTGAAATTTGGGTAATGTGAGGTTGGAGCACACCGGCTTTCCTGGAGCCTGTCTCCCAAGCACGTGACCGTTTTAATTGGTTGCCTGTGGGACCTTGCCACACGCTCATAAAAATTGGGCTTTGACAGCTGTCATCGTGTGGCTCTTCCTGTCCCGTTGCTGTAGTGGCTTTAATAAAAGGCATTGGAAGCTGCCTGTGGTGCCAGTGCTTGTGATCCCAGCATTCCAGGAGACTGAAGCAAGAGGATGTAGAGTTTTGAGTCCAGCCTGGACAACTTAGCAAGACCCTGTTTCAAAATCAAAAGGGATGGGGAGGTAACTCAGTGCAAAGGACCTGGGTGTAAACCCTAGTACTGCAAAAGCAAAAAAATAAAATAAACCAATTAATTCTAAATTTTTTTTTTCCCCCCTCTGGTACCAGGAACCGAACTCACGACCTTGCGCTTGCCAGGCAAGCGCTTTTGCCGCTGAGCTAAATCCCCAGCCCCAATTCTAAATTTTTAAAAAACTTGTAAATAACACTTGGTGCTGGGATGTTCCAGGCACTGGCGGAAGCTGCTAAAGAGCTTAGTGCCCAAAGCCGGGACTGCCCTGCCCAGTGTCCCCACAGCAGCCTTCCAAGCCTGATGGTGAGGATTCCTTTCTGCCCAGTGCGGGCAGACATTCCTCTTGTGTGACTGGGGAGGCTCAGGGGTGCTCTCGGGGAGCGGCTGCCCCTCAGCTGCAGTGCACATTTTCTGGAAGCCCAGAAGCACCTCTGCTCAGGTGGGGCCGTGTTCTGTTAAGAGGCAGTTCTTTGATGTTCTCAGATTGGGAAGGCTCTGACCTGCCTCGAAGGAGCACTTCTGTCCGCAGGGGGCTGAGCCAAGCAGCACGATCACCTGCCTTCCGCGCCTGTGTCTTCTGAGCCCAACATCGTCATCGCCTGCTGGCGTTATGGATGATGGAGTGTTGCATGGCGCTTTTCTGTCAAGCCACGTGTAAACCCCAGCCAGAGACCCAGCAAAATACCATGCCTTCAGTTACATCCTTGTTGTAAAGGCTTCATTTAGAAATGCTTGGGCCGTAAAGCAAAGCGAGAGCACCGTTTGCCCTGTGCAGTTGCTGAGCAGACAGTCGTGGTGTCAGAGGGGACCCTGTTCTGCAGCGGAGCTATCAGTTGTGAAGGGTGTCAAAGCTGCAGCGTCTGTGTGGCCTTAAGAAAGCAGATCTCGAAGGAGACTTTTG
This sequence comes from Chinchilla lanigera, assembly GCF_000276665.1. Lineage (NCBI taxonomy): Eukaryota > Metazoa > Chordata > Mammalia > Rodentia > Chinchillidae > Chinchilla > Chinchilla lanigera. The sequence goes on along the minus strand of NW_004955517.1, from coordinate 3,866,779 downwards.
TGACTTGGTGAGTGTGCAGCCTGAGTGGGCTCTTTGGGTACAAATGGCAGTAGTTGGCTGTTCTGCCTGTCCTGAGGACCGTGGCTTGTCCTGCGTTCTCAGTGGGAGAAGGGAGTTCCTGTCTAGGTCTGTGCAGCTGTATGCATGGTGTAGTCTGGCCTCTGCATGTTCATCCCCCAGAATATTCTTCGTAGGCGTGCGTGTGCGTCTGCTAGGCGCAGGGGCTGCCTTGGTGGTAACACCGCCCTGTGGTCTCTGTGGACAGCACTGTCTGTTGGGGCAAAGGCGTCAATCATATGCCAGTGGGAAGGGTGTGAGGTCCGGAAATGCTATCTGGAAGAAAGCGGGACTTGGGCACGTTAACCGGGTGAAGACGCAGAGGCCCAGTGGGCCCAGTTCTCAGCTCCAAGGGAGAAGAGAGGCTGAGGCCCCAGGGCAGGAGAGCCGAGCCGTCCGGGGCCTGGAAGGAGCCATGAGGACAGCAGCCGGAGCTCCGGCCTCGCCAGACCCCGGAGAGCCTTGAAGCCCGTTAATGCTGGGCTCTCCTGGGGAAGCCACTGGACAGGTGGCCAGCGAGAGGACTGAAGTCGCCAGCACCCTGAGCCAGGCAGCAGCCCTGGAGGCAGGAAATGCCGGGGAGAAGCAGGGCAGAGGTGCTGGCGTCCCTTCGTCAGACAGAGAAGAAACGGTGGCGGCTGGGACTCTGGGAAAAGCGATCTCTTTCTATTACCAAGACTGTAAGAATTTTATGTTCTTACGTGGGAGGAAGAAAATTAGTTTCAGGCTCCAGGAGCGTGCGTGAGAAGCAAGTTGGTGACTAATGAAAACAGCACTTTTGGAGTAGGAAGGCGGGTCAGGCGAGGGCTTCAGAAACGCTGCTCACGATCGGGTTTGTTGAAGCATCCCTGTTGTTGCTTCGATACTGGCAATTCTTCTGAGCTCACTTTCTGCCGCTTTTCTCACTTGATGTTTTCTCCGGTTGTGTGTGTTTCTTTCCTTGTTTATGAGTGCTGAATGAGCGTGCCGAGTGGGCCCTCTGTTTTCATCGTGGAGGTCTGGACCGAGCAGGGTTATGGTGGTCAGGCCGTGCATGTTCTGCCGTGTGTCATTTTTGCAAATCCAGCTGAACACTCCGCATTACAAAAGTTAATTTTGCAGTCCTATTGTAAAACCTGTAAACCCACTGATTGAACTTTTTGAGTATTTCACTAGTGTATTTCTGCAGATAGTCCATAGATGTCTAATATATAAGAATTATATTAGGATCATTCATAGGATCATAGTATCTCTCCACCCTCTGTGTTTCAGGAGGGAAGGAGAACCAGGCCGAAGCCTGATTGTAATTATCTGAACAAAAGAACAAATTAGGTGGATGGTGTCTGTCTGCAGCAGCCTTTAATGCCAGACACATTTTATACTCTTATGACAACTTACAGTTCCAGAGGCCTTCCATTTTGATTTCATTTGTAGCACAGAAGGATTTTTAAATGTACGTCGTTTACCATCTCATCTTAAAAACACAAAGCAAATCAACCAACCATGTCAAAAGTGGAATTCTGGGGGCCAGGATGGTTTAAAGTGACACTGTTAGACACCCACTGTCAGAAACGCAAAGAAGCCCCCAGCCGGACATTACTGTGATCATACATTTAAGCAAAGGGCAGAGCCTCTTTGTAACTGATTGCCTTTTTCCACGTAGGAAGGAGATAAAGGAGATACCGGTTGTAAAACCTAACGGTATAAAATAGGTTTGGTAAAGGACATCTTCGTAGTCCCATCAGCTCTTGCGCCTGCAATCTTCCAGCTGAGAAATGAGAATATGACTCTCATTAAATGCGGTTCGGAGTGTTCTGCCAGAGGCAGTATTACTCCAGACCCGTGTCCCATCCGGAAATGAAAACCAAAGTAAGCCCCACAAGAGCACCTAGTGTTCTTAAAAGCTCCTGGTCCGTGCATTTCCGTGTAAATCAATTAAGACTCCTGAGTAAGTGCATTTTGACATACTGATGTTACTAGTATATGGCTGTGAATTGAGGGGCACCCTCTGGGGAGAGTAAAGGAGGACCCCTCTTCTACACTACCCCAAGCTTGAAAAATGTCTTGGCAGCGGTTAAAGTCTGCTCAGAAAACAAATTTCTGATAGTATCTGGTCATACGAAGGAGCTCCTGTCACTCCTTTCCCGTTTGTCCCTACTGTGGTCAGAAAATAGAACTTTCTAGGACCTCTGCAATCCAGTGCTTACACTCACTGTGCTGTCTGTATTAAGCTATAATGAAAGTAATATTAAATTATTTGCAAAATAAATAATAAATATAGGCTAATAATCAGAAAATACCCTTAAAGTAGGAAATCGTTTTCCTAAAGAATCTGTTATATGGAATTTCCATTTTAACATACTTTGGAACTGGGGTTAAATGAGCTTATGCATTTTTAATACAGAGAAATGATGTTGATTTTCCTTTTCAATCTTTCAGTTTTTCTCTTGTAAGGTACACAAAGATATTTGTGGTTTCAGGAATGTTTTAGTGAGATAGCAAGCATGGCCAAAAATGAACTCTCAAAGCACTTTTTAGAGGGAGGGGGTTCCTGAAATTCTCAAAAGTGTTTTCAAAAAAACAAAAAAAAGTGTTTTTGAATGCACAGTATAAGGCTGAGTAGCTCTCTTCTGCCATTAAAGTAACAGATACTATCTCCCAGTAGTAACTACCCCTGTCATTCTTTACCATGTTTGTACAACTGCCACCTCAGGGAATTTCTAATCTTGGCCAGCTATCATGTCCATTGTGGATACTAACTTTTTGAGAGTTACAAGACTATTTAATGAAAGAACTAGAAAAATACTTCTATAAGGCTTGATAGTTTATTGGATGCCTTTAGTAGTCATTGTACATACCCAGCTCTGGCTCCAGCATTTTTTATGGCCATCTGTCTTAATAGACTTATGAGGAAAAGATCAGCGCTTAAGGGACTTGTCCAAGGTCACAAACTCGGAACAGGCATCCAGCCTTTAGCTTTTATTCTTGTGTTCTTATTCCTTCCCCCCAAATCTGATTGTTCTATAGTGTTCTCTTCAGTTTCATGGGTGGACAGATTCTGTGGGCATTCTAGAAGACATGCTAAGTATTTTTATAAGTACTGTCAGGAAGATAGGGAATAAAGTTTGGTAACTCCTGACCAACTATGCGAATAGCTACTAGAACTGAATTGAATCCATGAACTTCAAGGATTATAGCAAGAGCTGTATTTTGATTCTAGGGATAGGTGTGTGAAATGTACTATGTCTTAGAAGCCAAAGTCTGTATTTCAGTATCAGGGGAAAATCAAAATCTGAGATATGTGTTTTTTATTCCACTACAGAATTTTCAGTGGAGACACAAAGTGTTCTGATGGCCACCTGCTTACACATAAAGCTGTATTTTCTGATTTTGCTTTTAAAATTCCTGCATTTAAGAGTTTTCATCATTGACACGTGAATTGGTGCTCTTTTCTGGGATTTGACTATGTAAGCAAGATTTGCCTGCCCCTGGGATTCAAAGTAAAGCAGTAGAATCCAAAGTTGGATTAGTTGAGGATTCTCATAACCATCTATTTTTGCTTGCACCTCAGATTCTGGTTTAACAAGCACACTCTCACGGTGTGATCTGACATTTTCAATTGTTTAACATCCATCACTGTTTGGTAGTCTTTCAAAATGGTACATTATACCTCAATTTTAATCCCAAAAATAATTTCAGTGCTGAGAAAGTTTTGGACACAAAAGGATTCCACTATTATGATAGTGAACATTGCTGAAAGAACTCAAATGCCCAACATTTTGTAAATGATTAAATTAGGTCCATGGAAGCTTGTATATTACATAGCCATTAATAATTATGCTTCAGGTCTTTATTGTTGATATAAGTATGGTCTGTTTTGAATAAAATAATTAAATTTGCAGAACAGGAAACTCTATGAAGATAGAGCATAGCTTCGTGGTTGCCTAGATTTAGGGGAGGGAGATTGGGAAAGGATAGCTAATGAATAGAGTGTTTTGTTCTGGGATAACAAAAATGATCTAAATTTGATTGTGGTCTTGGTTGTACAGCTCTGTCAATGTGCTTAAATCTACTTTAATCATGTACTTTAAATTTGTGAATTGTATAGTATGCAAATGTAGCTGTTTCAATAAAGCTGTTAGTTTTTTTAAAGGAAGCATGTTTTCAAAAAATTATGCCTCACAGAGACTTTTGTCGACATGAGTCACATTAGTGCCATAATTGAACATAACAAGGAAGAGTAGCAGAAATATATATAGTTATATGCCCAGGTATTCATCTAAGCATTTAATATATATTAAATCACTTAGAATTACACAGTTATAGTATATATAGTATATAGAAGATAAACATGTGTAGTCACTTCATTGTTAGATTCGAAAACTGTAATCCAGCTAGTAGTGCCTATAGCCAGTAAATAAGTGGAGGAGTGAGAAGTTGAATCCCTGATTTCAGTCCCTCCCGATGCTTTGTTTGACATAAGGGGCATGACAGATAACCACAGCCGTGATGCAGAGTGCACGTGTTTGCATGCACATGCGTGCATTCGCGTGAGTGAGGGAAGTCCAGAAGGGTGCACATACCAATTTTTGGTACTGATGACCCATGTGGTAGGAATTAGGTGGGATTATTCCTGCTTGTCTTTTCTCTGTCTTAGAGCATAGGATATTTTTGTTAGTGGAACAAAATGCAACTTAAAATTAATAAGTGGAAGCCTTTACACCTGCTGAAATGTCCTTGTCACTGAGGGAACACACACCCCTACACTCTCGTTCCCATGTCCTCCAGTTCTGTGCAGTCAAACCAGTGAGGAGGACTCCTGCACCACTAATGTGGCCTCACGTGGATTGGAGAGTGGATCTGGACACAAACCAGCCTGCCGCAGTATTGTTCTGCTTTCTGATCGTAGCAAAAAAGTAAATAAAAGGCACATGGGAATAGATGAGCCAAAATCTGGATCCCTCAGTTCCCATTTTATAATTTTTTAGTCAGTTTGGCTGAAGGTGTGGATATTTCAGCCATGGAATAGTAAAGAATTTATAGAATAAATAATGGACAGCATTTTCAAATGTGCACTGTTTCTGCTGAGCTGTGAAAAGATGGATTGTTTGTGTACTGCTACTGATAAAGCTTTCTTTTGAATTTGTGTTTTTGTTTTGTTTTGTTGATAAAAAGTAGAACCAGGATTTTTTGGTTTTACTCAGTCTGCTAAGTTTTGTCATATTTCAATTTAAATTTGCCTCTGTCTACAATACCTTGCAGTGATCAGGTGTTGCCCAGAAAATGCTGAGGGAACTTGCTGAAAGACACTGGAAGAAGGGGTCCTTTCTTTGTTTGCTTATACTGTTGAGGCTTTGCTTCACATCATGGGAGGAATTTGAGGATACAGATGAAAGTAGATTGGTCACGAAGCAGAGCAGTGATAGTGTGTTCATTAGATTTTTTTTTTTTTGTACTTTTATTTAGAAAAATTTTCATTGTGAAAAAATAATGCAGTCATTCAACTTCTATGTCAATGATTCTGTCACCTCACCACATGCAACAAATTTAGTGTCAAAGGGCGGTTTTGAGGAAATTTACGTACAACTTAATCTATAAATTACCCACACAAGCCAGTGAGATGTTAAAATAATTCCCAGTCTCCATGACACTGTTTGCATATGCAGTCATGACACAGAATATTTCAACTGTTTTTTCAGCTTCACTAATGTTATAATAATATGAGTGGGTTTTAATGTACTTAGGATCTTTGCTCTTGATACCTCCTATAAGCCTTTGTCATCTTCCCTTGGCTATTGTCAGGATGCCTGAGGTGTCCACTTTGGTTGCAGACACTGTCACTATTCCTTTCTGGAATATGGCGGCTGCTCTCCAGTTACCTGTGAGTAAAATCCAGATGTTTTAGTCTACTCCAAAACTACCCCTGGCAGATTGATTTCCTCTAGTATAAGCCACTCTCTAGGTATAGAACTAAACCATCCCAAGAGATGGGACTGTTTAAAAACCCTTCAGTCTGATTTCCCATCTTCCAAAGAGGGCCAGCTTGCTCTGCCACGACGCCCCTAACATTGCTCATTCCACCGCACACAAAAGGATAATTTTTCAGTATGTCTTCTGAAATTGATGGCCGTTGATAGGTATTGTTGAGGGTTTCCCAAATTTTCATTGCCATTCTTCTTTTCCATTTAAAAATATTTGCTCCTACCCGGGCGTGGTGGTGCATGCCTGTAATCCCAGCACTCCAGAGGCTGAGGCAGGAGGATCCTTGCAAGTTTGAGACCAGCCTGGGATACAGAGTGAGCTCCAGCCCAGCCTGAACTGCATAACGAGACCCTGTCTCAAAAAGACAAAAACAAAATTCACTCCTGTATTGTCATTGTCATGTTCTCTAGGAGCCTTTCTGCAGTAGGGTGAGCTTGCCCTTCATTCTCAAGTGAACGCTTCCTGAGGGACTGTCACCAGCCAAACGATCTTTCATCCTTAGTATTTGATCCAATGCTTAGTGTCAGGCTCCCACTTAAAATAATGGATACCGCATTTTAAAAAGGGAATGGAATAGAGCAGAGCATCTTCAGTGAGTGCAATGTCTACTAGCTAGGGATCTTTTTCTCCTGTAGAACAGATCATCAGCACTCTCCAGAGCTGCCTCCTGGAGTGGCCTGGAGGACATTGCTGTCACACAGGGACTGATCACCCTTCTCATTTGTGACCTTCATTCCCCTGGGAGGAGCAGTAGGTAGGCAAAGGGTGAGTCCTGGGCTGAAATTTTAAGTTGCTTGGATGACGGGGCGCAAGCCAGTAATTTCTCCTGCATTCAGGCTGTCATCTAAACAGAAGACTTACGATTGACCCGTCTGCAGTGGTGGCTATTGTTTTTAATTTGCTTTTGCTTTAGATTGATTGATTGATTGATTGATTGATTTTGGTACTGAGTATTGAACCTAGTGATCTCACACTGAGCTACATCGTCATCCTTTTTTTTTTTTCTCCCCCCAATTTTGAGACAGGGTCTTGCTAAGTTGCTCAGGTTGTTCTCAAACTTGTCACCCTTGTGCCCCAGCCTCCCAGAGTGCTGGAACTGATTACAGGAGTGTGCCATCATGCACAGCATACCCCCTTCTCATTTTTAAAGTCAAGATGGGGAAATATGGAAAAGGAGAGCTGCTAAAATTATCGAGGAGCTCAGCATGGTGATACATGCCTGCAATCTCAGTATTTCGGGAGGCTGAGGTTGGAGGGTGACAAATTTGAGCCCAGCCTAGACAATTTAGCAAAACACTGTCTGAAAAGGGCGCTGGGAATGTTGCTCAATGTGAAGCCCTGGCTTAATCTCCATTGCCACTACCCAGTTGCCCCCCACGAGAGGAGTTAACCCAGAAGCTTTTTGGCTCTATCCTGTTGGTCCACTGTTTCTGGTAATCTGCTTTTCTTCTTTCCTCCTTGACTTTTTGTCCTGCACAGTCACTCTTTTATTTGTTTTGTTTTGTGTTTTTGTACCAGGAATTGAACTAAGGACCTTGCACTTGCCAAGCAGGCACTGTGCCACTGAGCTATATCCCTGGCCCCCAGTCACTTTCTTAAAAAGACATTGCTCCATGGGTCCTGTTCCTTGGTGAATTTCCTTCCTTTTGTGCCCTTGACTGTTGAACCTTCACCCTCAGGGCTGTGGTCTTTCTGGGGTGTGCTGAGATTTTGTCTTACTGTGAAGAGCCCATTGTGTGCATTGGTCTGGGTGTGTGACTACTAACGCAAACTCTTTAGGAAATGTTGGCGCATGTAATCCACCAGTTACCATGCTAGCTAGTCTTTTTCTTTTTCCAAAGGTTGTGCTAGAATTCTTCTAATGGGGTAAAATAAGAGTGGTCCAGCTGAGTGCTGGAGATCCCTTTTTCTGTCTTGTCTTGTCTTCCTTCTCCTTGTGTCTGTAGTCAGTGCTCCTGGAAAGGCCGGCCCCAGAGTGAATACATAATGACTCTCCAGTGTGTTCCTTCTTCTCTTTGCAAGCCTGGGGTGCTTTCCCCTGTGGATTCTCCCCCTTTCATTCTGTTGTCATTTTGTAACAGATGGGAAATAAAGCTGACGCCCAGGCCAGGTGGCAAAATATCTGTGTCTGTGTTACGATGGCACCTGTCACTGGAGAATCTGGGCACACAGGCATCTAGGCACAAGGCAGAACCTCACTAGCTAAGGAGCTACACGGTGGTCTATATAGCGTTTGGAACTTTGATGTGATTGTATAGGTTGATGCAAAACATTAAGCAGCTTACATTTTATAAGCAGTTGCTCTTGAATGGAGTCAGAGTTTTTCTTATTTGCGGTTCTCACCATCAGTTGCAGAATCCTGTTGCAATAAAATCATAAATGAAATAAAAATGTTCAACATTATGCCATCACTCTTAATTGTTCAGTGTTGTGAGTTCAAGTTCTAGACTATCAGGTGTATTTTCAGTATTTTATTGACTCTGTAACATAGCGTGCCTGCTAAGAAACGCACTTTTCCAAGATAGAAGCTTTGGATTTTTATCCCCACTTTTTGTTATCAGATGTTAATGTTTTATTTGGCTGTCCCCTCAAAGCCTCGTGTGCTTATAGGTGGGGACTTGGGGAGGTGACTGTTTCATGTGTGTGTGACATTGGATTAGTCCACTGATGGATTTATAGCCAGGTATGGTGTTGGAAAACGAAGCCTGGTGGGAAGACGTGAGTCACTGTGGGCGTGGCCTGGAAGGATGCATGTCCCTCCTCCTCCCTTGATCCCTCTCTGCTTCCTGCCTGCCATGCCATGAGCACTTTCTCCTCTGCCATGCCCTGCTGCTATCTGTGCCATCTCGGGGCCGGCTGACTAAGGACCTCCACAGACTGTGAGCCAAAATAAACCTTTCCTCCTTTAGGTTCTGGTTGTTAAGTATTGTGTCTCTGCAGCAGGAAAATAACTAAAACTTCAACTCTGTAGCCATTTTCAAATCAGATTGTCAATCCAGCGTGAAGTCTTCTGCTAGCAGAGCTCTTTCCCTACCCTCTTGCCATGCTAGTGTTTTGGAAGCACGTATAGAAAGGAAGAACTGATCATTTTTGACCTCTTCACATTACAGGTTTTTCTGACACAGGTGCAGAGGAAGAGTATGGTTAAGTTTTCTCAGTGGTCAGCTGAGTTTTAAAGTCTCTTGAGTATCACCAGCTGTGTCAGTCACCTTCGTATCCCTATAACAAGATACCTGGGATAGTTAACGTACAAAGAGGAGTGGTTTATTTTGGCTCATAGTTTTAGAGATTACAGCCCATAATAGTTTGGCGGCAGTTTGGAGGCCTGGGGCAAGGTGTTCTACCACGCCAGGAGGTTATGGAAGAGCAGAGCAGCTTACCTCATGGCCAGAAAAAAAAGAGAAAAAAGAAGAGTTAGTCCCATAACTGACTCCCCTTCCGAGGCACATTGCCAGTGACCTAAATCCTTCATCAAGTCCCCACCTCTTCAAGGTTCTATCACTTCCCAGTAGTGCCACCCCATGGACCAAGATTTTGGTGTGTGGCTTTAGAGGACTTTCAAGACCTTATACCTAAGATTCCCAAGTTACAGCAAAGATATTCTACCTTTGGCTTAGTAGAACCAACTCTTCAGGGCTGCTGCACTCTGACCATATCAGCAGAGAGTAAGCCTCACCTGGTTCTGATTATAAGGCTGTATGGCTTACGTGTCTTATCAGTCATATAATGTTCTCTGTAACAGGGCATTCACCTACCATAGCTTGAACTCTCTGGGACATGGCATCCTCTCACTCCAGAAATACCAGAAAACTTCTCTAAGAGCCAAAATTAAGTTGCAACCCTACCTGATGGTAAGAAGGCTGACCTCAAGCTTTTAGTCCTTCCTGGGTTGTCTGGAGATTGTTTTTTTCCTGGTACTTTGATTGGCCTTATTCATTTATTCACCCGGTCATTCACTCAGTCATTTATGGGGAAGTCCTTCATGTGCACCAGGCTCTATTAGGTATTCATTGCAGTTTCAGTGTCCAGTGGATAAATGTGGGCTGGTGCTTGATGTACAGCATCAAGGGCCACGTCAATAGTGGGCATGAGGTTATTTCGCTGCTGCTTCGTTGGGCTTCTAGTTCACTTCAGCAGTTCGCTGGGGAAGACCCACTTTGTACCACTAGTCCAGTACATGCTGGAGCTGACCCTCCACAAGATCGTGTGTTGCCATGTATCAGAAATATTAGAGCTTTGCAGATTTTTTTAAAAACTAGTGTTGTCACATTTTTCTGGGATTATTATTTTGTTCCAGGATACCTGCATGAGGAGAGAAAAAGGCTAGACGTCTATTAACTAAAACAGTAACACTGTATCTATCGGTAGGTGATAGGGTAAATTTTTAGGTTAGTTGGTTGGTCTGTTGGTTTTTAGTCTGTCTTATCGGTGTTTACTAATTTCCTACAATTTGTATGTCTTAGTTATATAACAGAGAAGTTGTCATTAAGCGATAGAGTTCAGGCAAGGAAACTTGAACTATAGTTCGCTTGAAAAGGCAAAGACATTTTGGAGTTGTGAATAGAGTTTATCTGTTTATTTGTTTATTTATGTATGCATGCAGTACTGGGGATTGAACCCAGGGCCTTCACACTGATCTACATTCCCAGCCCTTTTAAAAGTTTTTAAATTTTTGTGACAGGGTCTTGCTAAGTCACCCAGGTTGGGCTTGAATTTAGGATCCTCCTGCCTCTGCTTCCCAGAATGTTGGTATTGTGAGTGTGTGCACCACTGTGCCTGGCTAAATAACTGTGGTTTTTATTAATGGATCTGAGAACTTCATTGCAGTAGTTTGATGTGGGAGGATGAAACAATTGTCCACAGATATTTATGACTGGAGCTACGCTAGTACAAATAACATGTTTTAGTCATCGTGAAGAGGAAAATTCATTGTATTTCCAGGGCATCTGTAATAACAGCCATGGCCAAATAGCTATATTAATGTTCTGGTGTGTGATTTGGGTTAATTACTGTCATAGTTTTATTAGGCTTTGACATAATTTTTTCCTAGCGTATAAAACTCGGGAAAATTCCAGATTGCTATTAACGGTGTTGCTGCAAATGAATTTCTAATATGGACAACTAAAATCAACAGCTATAAAACCATACTGTGTATAGGAGAGCAAAAATTTCCTAATATAGATATAACATAAAAAGCTGTATTTTAATTTTCACTTCCCTTTGGATACCCGTTAATTTATTTGCCTGGTGAGGCATTGAAGACGGGAAGAGTCCCCTCGGAGAAGAGATTGATGAAGTTACCTCCGAATGAAGGAGAAACTGGCCTACCGGAGGGAACACGGAGCGAGCGCCTCGGCGTGGGTGGATGTGGCATTTCCAATTCTGGCAATTGACAGTCTATAGCTCACACATTCTGCAGTTGCTAGAAATAACATGGAAACTTGGATGCATAACTTGGGAATCAGGAGCTGGTCCGTTTACCAGTAACATATGCCCAACATTCATAGATCAACTTGGATCTCCTGGTCTGTTCCCAGGTTTATTAATCTATGTAATAAACACTTAGTGGACATTGCAGTCACTTCTAGGCTATAGCAGTGAACATTGCAGATGCAGTCTGTCCTTTAATGTGAGGAATTCTAGTAGGATTACTTTCTATGGTAACATCATAAATTTAGGGATTACTGCTGTCTTTTCTAATAAATGTCAGGACTTCATCATATCACAGTAACTGATCTTTACAGTCATCTGCAACAGACTACCAAATTTATTTTATGGTAACCTTATTGAATCTGAATAAACACACACACACTCACACACACACATATACAATGGGGGGTGGTCAAATAAAAAAGTATTCCAAAATTCAAACCTTTTTGAATGTTAACAAAACACCTCAGGTTGAAAATTTCCCATCTGATCACATATGACTGGTTGCAGTCAAAATGCAAATGCACTAAAATACTATAAAATTACCTCCTGCTTATAAGGTGTATGGGAAACATATATTTAAACTTAAATACTGTAGCCAAGATGTGTTATTATGGGTATGCAAAAACTCCCACAATCTGAACAAAAAAAAAAATTTGAAACAACCTATGTAACCTCTCGGATAAAACTATGTTATATATAGTAAAACAAAAGGAAGTGTGATATGGCCAGATTTTCTGTTAATTTAATATTTGTGCCATGGTGGAGATGAGTCGGGGCTGGTGTCACCAGCTCAAGGTAAGCAGGTGCTGTTTGTGTTACTGGACTCCATCTGCAGAGTTAGGTAGCTCGATGTCAGGACACTGCACAGACACTGCAGTCAGCAGGGTACTGGGAGTCCAGACTCAGGCAGGGAAGTGAGACGAGGAGAGAACGGTCAGGTGTGCAAGAGCTGAAGGTCTGCCCTGTGGCACCTGTCTGTGATTCTCTTCTAGTTCTGCCACTGTGGTGCTGGGGAGGAATCCAGGCCTTGTGCATGCTCAGCAAGTGCTATAGCACAGAGCTGCCCAGCCAGCCTTCCCAAGCAACCTGTTAATGACCTTGTAATGTCTTTGCTATAAAACTGTTCTTCCCACTAAGCACAGGAAAAGATCCCTTTCACAGAGCAGAAACAGTGTAGCAGAGCCTCAGAATGTAGCAGTTATGTAGATGAGATCATTTGAACTTCATCCCTTTCTGTCACCCTGGATATCTTTGGGTGTATATCTTATACCCAGTCTCCTCTTTGTAGAGATCATATCATCCCCGTAGGCCAAATCTAATAATGCATATTAACACAAGAACCATATTGAACAGAAAAGTGGTACCTGTCTTTTCTTGATTACTTTCTCTGGAAATATCAATGTCAAGCAACTCTCAACATTAAGAACTCGATTTCCTATATTGAACTAGAATCTCTCCTACCTATAAAATTAGAGGTGTTCAGGGTGTTCCAATTAAGGCTGAGAACAAGAAAAATGTGAAACAGTTTGTTGTAGAAATAGAAATTGCAGACATATGGCCGGTATGCCTCACTTTCACAGTTGGCACGCCTGTGATGGAGTGTGTGTCTCAATCAGAATGTTGTCAGAATCAGAGGCTTGGGTACATCATGGGAACTGACTGTTACCGGGCTCTATATGGTAAATCACCATGAAGCATACTTCTGTGAGATGATTAATTGCCTCCAGATTTGAGATTTGTGTGTCCTTCAGTTTTCATAAAGAGGAAGTTCCTACATCCTTAAAGGTGCACATACATGCCTCTACCATAAAAAGTGTGTGAAATATGGTTAGAGCAGGTAACATGGTGAAGATAGCTTTCTGTTACTCCCCCAAAACATTAGTAAGTCTCCAAAAATAACTTGGTAATTTCAAGAAATGTTTGTTTCTGCTATAAATACCAGTGCACAACATAGGTTAAAATCACATTGGAAAGTCTTTTCATATGAATTGAGTTTTGAGTAAAATATGATACATAGTGTAGTGAAAGCTTTCTTAACTGACCTTGTAAGAAACAAAATGTACAAGTACAATTGTGCAAATTCTACATATTCTGGTGACTGCATATCGATATGCCTTTCAGAAACAGTTACACTAATAGAGCCATGGATCAAAATAAAACAAACATACATTTATTCATACATTTTGCATTCTTTCATCCATCCATTACATTTTTGTTGAGCACCTGCTTGTGTCATCATACTAAGTACTACTGTTTTCTGTACTCTCTTAGTACAGAAGGAAAGAGATTTTAATCAGTGCCTTATGAAAAGTTTAGCATTTGTTGGTAGTAAAACCCTGGAAGTATCTCCCTCCTTGAACAAACTCTCCAATGGAAAACGTGCCGGTTAGCCACCACTGCCTCTCAGTTTCAAACTCACCTTTCTTTGACCATCTTGCTGGGAGTGGAATCCACCCTTGTAAATGTTCTCCTTTGGTAGCTGGTGCATTGTTCGGCTTTGTCTGAAGAGGGCGCTATGGACTTCGGAACAGGGTTTTCTGGCCCTGTTTGTACCTACCTGTGTGTTTTAGTTACTGCATTTGTAGTTATTTTGCTGAGCAAAAATACCCAACACCCAAAGTTAAAAGAGAAAAACTTTAGTGTAGCTCACAGTTTGTAGAGGTTTCAGTCCATAGTTGGCTGGCTCCAGGCATGGGGACGTCGTAGCGGGACATCAAAGAGGCAAAACAGCCCATGACAAAGTAGGCAGCCAAGGCAGGCAGCAAGCAGCAAGCAGTGACAGCAAGCAGAAGCAGCAGCATCCCTTTTATCCTTTCCAGGCTACCTGCCTATTGGGTGCCGCGACCCACACCCAGGGTGGACCTTCCTTAGACCCAGCATCATACACTTGATCCCGGCATCGCCTCTTTCGTACCAGTATCACACACCCTAGATCCAGCCAGCTGTGAAAAGCCTTACCTCTGACCACCTGAGGCTTTGGGGACACATCTAGACACAAGCCTAGTCATGCCTTTATGCAAAAGGCATTTAGTCTACCTCTCATTCAATGACACATAATAAACATTCTTATCCAAAAAGTACCAGTGGGTGGATAGAAAGGAATGGGACCAAAGCAAGTGCAGAATCCAGGAGGGCTAAATTTCATAGTTTATGTCCAGCACCTGTGGCAATCTATGACAAGATAGGAATGCCAAAGGGCTTGGGTGGCACAGCCCGTACGGTACTATCAGTGGTTGTAGTCCTCATGGCTTCTCCCTTGGGCTGGCTTTGGTCACTTCTTACAGCTTTCTTCAGACGATCCACATCCCTGGTTTCTTCACACCTTCAGCTTCACACACTCAGGCACCCAGGCCTTCATTTGAAATCTGGGTGGAAGCCTTCCTGACTCCACAACTCTTGCATTGTGCGTCTGCCTAAAACCAGCACCACAGTGATGACACCAGGATCTGCTGCCAGCTGGAGCAGTAGCCTGGCTTCCTTCTCTCTTGGCTATAGGAGGAGATTGACTGGATCACTGAGCGCTAGCAGACAAATCCTGAGGAGCAAATTCTCTAGGCTGACACCATTCTGGAACATGATGCTCTGGGGTTCTTTTCTCAAAGCAAACTCTTTCACCTTTGCAGTTTTGAGGCTGTAAAGACTGGAGTCCTGCTGGTTCTTTTGGTGTCCTCGGGCTGGCTGTCCTCTTCTTTCTCAGCAACAGAGTTCTCCTCTGCTCCATCTATGCAGTCTGCAACTTTATTGGAGCTTCCTTCTGGCCAAACTCAAAACATTTTAAATCACTGTGCTGGAATCTTTGCTCTTGATTCTCAACAGAGACCTGGCTAAAAGACCCCAGCACTAGCCATGTCATTGCTGTCAACATTAGAATGCCTTGAAATCTCTTCTGCAAGATTAATTAGTCTGCTGCCTTTAATCTCAGTCTCAGGCAAAGTCCCTGGATGTGAGCAAAATGCAAACAAACTTTCTGCCAAAGAATGACACATATGGCTTAGAGTCAACAGCCAATGTAGCCCTTGTGCCTTACTGAAATCTTGTGAGCTTTGTCTTTACTGGCTGCAATTTGACCAGTAAGTCTTTTGAACTCTGACAAGGATCTCCCATCAAGTACAGCTTAAGGCATGGCAGAGCTGCTTTTTCAGCCAGCATCTCCCAACCTTTCCAACAGTCAGTTCCCGTAAGTCATTTCCAAAGGTTCCTGAGCCATATGGGCAGGTACAGTCACAGCATCCCCCAAATCTGTGTCAGTCAGTGTTTACTAGGGAAACAGATTTAGTGCAAGATACACAAATGTAAAAGAGTTTACAAGACTGGCTTACAGTGACTGCCCACAGAGTCAGGTGCGGAAGAGCGTACAAGGTCTTACCTGTGCTCTGGAGATTGGGAGGATCCAGTCGAAGGCCTGGAGCTCCAGGTGCAATTCTGTGTGAGTCTGTATCAGGAGGCCAGAGGGTCTGCCCTGCAAGGCCGAAGGGTCTGTGCTGGAAGCCAGGAGACAATGTCCAAGGGGAAGGGGAGAACTGGAGCTCCTCCAAAGAAACTTCCTGCTTCCTTTCTTCTTTATACCATTCAGGAGTTGGGCTGCCCTGAGGTGGGTCTTCTTTTCTCAGTAAATCCCCTCAGCTGCACTCAGAACCACGCTGATCCAATTTTGTAAGCCATTTCTTACTCCAATTGATTCAGTCAGTGAACTATCACACTGCTGCATGGGGGCGTGGACTGCAAGGGTCCTCAAGGAAGAGGGCGAGTGATGCTTAGCAGCTTTCACAGCTGGTAGGGCAGGCACCCTCCTGCAAGTTTCTTCCACAGGAGGTGGATGCCCCATCTGGCCGGTTCAGTCCACCCACAGTATTAGTGATTCTTCTGGCCCTACTGGTGCTGTGCTTCCTGGTAAACTTCAGAACCCACAGATCCCTCTCCTGGGTCTGCTGTGTGCAGCTGTCATTCTTACTGCCTGGGCTTTGTAGACCAGCCCTAGTTCCCCCTCTGGCATCCTCCCTGCTGTAGCTTGCATAATTCTGTGACAGCCATGCCCTCGTCAAAGGTCCAAGGGTCAGCCTTCTGGGAGAGCCCTCTTGGAAGTTCCTAGTTTATTCCCACTCACTCTCTTCCGGAGATAACAGCCGTTCTGTGCATTAGCTTTCCCTACGCCCCCTAGAACCATCTTTCTTCCTGTTTTTGGAAGTCAACCTCCTTTTACTTGATAGCAGAGTATAAATTAGTGGTGTGGTTGCTGTTTCCTGGGGGGACCCTTGGTGAAGTAGAAGAGGTAACAGAAAAAGCCACCCATGCAAAGAATTAATTGCCCCTAAACTACCAATTCCTGACTAGCACCCCATTTTCTTCAACATGCTCAACAACCAATTTTATTTTAGTATAGATTACATCAGACATTCCATAATCAGGTGCTGAATATTCTTACCAGCATGACTGCATTGAGCACAAAATAAGTAAATGCCCTTTTATGCCTCCGTAAAATGAAGGCATTTATCCACTCAGCAGAGATTTATTCAGTAGTCCGCATGCTTGGCACTGGAGTAGGCGCTAAAAAAGGAACGATACTGAAGCCCTGCCTTGCAGGTTTCTCAGGACAGCAGCACCTGTGTGTATGAACAGTTAACCAGCAGTGCAATAGAGTTTGCAAGACAGCGTATGGTCCCATTAGCATTTGTATTGCTTCATATTTCTAGACTGAGCAATGTTGCAGAACACCCATATTCTGTCCTGTACAATCCATTCACATTGCTAAGCGCCTGGGCGTTCATTTGTCTTTTCAATTGTTTCCCATTTGCTCTGCATACGCAGTACTTGCTGGTAGGAATTGCGAAGGCTATGAATTGGTAGGTTCTCTGTAATCAATGAAAATAGTTTATGACACTAGATTTTTGAAATGGTGTCTGGATATGAATACTTTGGGACTTGCGGAGCGGCCTCTCTTACTGTGTAAATTACTGGCAGCCAGCCACACAGGCTGAAGCAGGGGCGCTCTGTGGAGTGTGCTTGGTTTGGATTTGGGAGACTTTGTGTTAAGCAGTTCTAGTTTTAGGACCTTCACACTGGCAAGAATGTGGGAGCCAGATTGAGTGTCTGGTGTGTCTTTGTGCTGGCTCACTCCACAGAGCAGTATTTCAGATGTTATCGCCCTAGAATTCTCCTAGCAAATCCCTCAAGTGGAATTGTGTTCTCTCCTTTGTGGTTCTTGTAGAGGAGTGAAATCATATTGAAAGGCAGTATGTTTCTCTGGAGCTCTGAACCGTAGCTGAAGCGAATGCTCCGGACCTCAGCAGACCAGGCCCTTAAGCATGAGCTTTGAGGACACTGCTCCTGGAACATGCTTGACCTTGATCAGCTCCAGGGAAATGCCATCTGTCTAGTTCAGTGCATCTTCCTCTGAGAGACTGACAGTATGGTTTAGCTGCTGAAGGCTGTCTGCTAAGTCCTGAAATCCAAGGTTCCTGTTGTTTTCTAGCTTCCCAAGTCCTTGTCTCACTTCCCCCACCATGTGTCAGTTTTCCTGGTTATGTTGCTTTCTCTACACTGATCAGGGACTGTGACTCTTGTTTCTGTCTAGCGGTCCTCGTGTGTGTGTGTGTGTGTGTGTGTGTGTGTGTGTGTGCGCGCGCGCGTGCACGTGCATGTGAATCTGTTGTGGCCCCGGCCATCCTGAAGTCTTGGAGCCTAGAAGGAAAGGCGTGCACCTGAGTTTGGACTCTTCTGTGGAAGGCAGGAACTCACCTTGGACCAGAGGGACTTCTAGGTTTGAGCGCCTCCCCGCTTACTGCTAAAACTGCTATTGAACCTCTTACTCTGCTGAAGCCTTGGTGTCGGAGCTGTTGGGTGAGGGTGATGACTTGTTCTTTCCTTCAAGCCTTCTCGTGGATAAAAGAGAGAATTAATCACTGGGATGTAAAACAGAGTGCGGTAGTATGTTGCCCCTTAAAGCGCCAGCCGGACAATAACTTAGGATTGGGGAGCGGGTAGCTCGCTCCCTGCAGTGGGGTTGCTCTGTGGGTCACTGGAGAGGCCGTGATGGAACCCAGGTGAGCTTGGTGAGCAGAAGCCCTGCTGACAAAACGCAGGAGGTGGCACCACCCCACACCCAAGGTGTGAGTGCGTGTTCGCGCCTGTAAGCAAGGGCACCCAAGGAGCGGGCGGAACCCCCCAACTGGTACCAGATATCTGCCTGTCTGTCTGTCTGTCTGCCACAGCTGGGACTTTGGGGTGTATTTCTTCAGATTTGTCTTCCTGTCCACCCTGGCTGTGTCACCTAAAATCTCACTGCAGTATGTATGGAGAATCATGTGCGTGACAATTCATAGGAAAAGAAGTAACTCCAGTGTGGGAGCTGAATCCACTCTGGATTCGCATCTTCTCATGTTCCTTACCCCAGTCAAGAGGAAGCCAGGCACTGCACATCGCCTGAGATACTGGCATTGTGCCACCATCCTGCTCCACGGAGGAGAAGCAGACTGAACATCATTGTATGGGAAGAGTAACCTCTCACCAGAAAACCGCGCTCAGAAATCAGAAACATGATGGCCGGACACAATTGGCCTGTGCCAATACTTGCTGGGATTTAGTAATATGTAAATTATTTATTATCTCAGTATTTAATAAAAATGCACCAAATCTGATATGTACATAGGTCAGAGATCATGTAATTCACACATCAAGTTTTATATTTATCCATCGGTGTCAGTATACAAAATATATTAACTTTTGAATATAATACTCTTTCAAAAGGCAAAGACCTTTTTGTGGTTCTAAAAGGCATCGTGCTTGTACAGATTTCAAGCAACATGAACATGTAATAAGAACACGGGGAAGCGTGGATGCCTGTGATCCCACCTTCTGAAAGGAATGGCTATTTGCTCTTTTTTGTTTGTTTGTTTGTTTTTCTAGTACCGGGAATCAAACTCACGACCTCACGCTTGCCAGGCAGGTGCTGTGCTGCTGAGCTAAATCCCCAGCCCCTTATTTGCTCTTTCTGCTGTCAGAAGTTTCAAAAGCATTTGTGAATACATTGCCTAAATAAGATGAAACTCAAGTATAGAGTGCTTCTGACCCTAGAAATACGAGAGGATGTTAAGCAGATACGGATTTTCCTTAACATTTTTTAACCGCTTCAGACTGTTATGCCCGATGGTGATACTGTCATGTATTCACTAATTAGCTACTAATGGGCATTCCAGTAGTTCAGTTTTTCCTTTCTACAGTGAGCACCCTGAAGGGCTGCCGTCACGTGATTGTGCCCTTTACCCGCTTTGATGGTGCCTGTACCTGCTTTGATGGTGTTTTTCTTTACTTTAATTCTTGAATGACTTGCCCTCTCAGTGAGCATACCTAATTCTAATTTGACAAAGCATGCCAACACCCTGTTGATTTTTCACATGGACGCTTCCTGTTGGGCATCACTGCTGTGACTCCCAGGGTCCTTGTGGTGTGGGCAAGTCTCCTTCATTGTTGCATCTCTAGTAGCAGGGTCCTTCACCTATGGTGGACATTTAAGTGCTTGAGAAAGTCAGTAAGAAAAAGGATTGTTGACATCTAAACATACGCAGTTGATTTTAAAAGTCACTATTTTTAAACCCAAAATACATATGGTAATTTACACTCTCAGGCTAGCATTAGGGCACGGATTAGGATTCAGCTGAATGCCCCAGTTGTACAGAGGTGCAGTCGAAGCTTACAGATTTCCAGGGCATCAGGAAAATACAGGTTTTCAGACCATCCTCACGTTTGTCTCTTCTCTTATCATCTTCCCTCTTGATCATTCTGTGCCCCAGTGGCCTGACTACCGACAAGACAGAACGTTAATCCCCCGCAGGGTTCTTGAGAGGTGGTTTACAGGGTATCTAAAATTCACAGATAATGTTCCTATTGGTTTATCTTTCCAACATTAATGCAGATGACTAAAAATCACATATAGAAAAGTCTCCTTTCCCACAGGAGATTAAAAAGAGTGTTTATCTTTGGTGCAGACTCCCATGTAAAATTGTGTTCTATAGTATATATCAACAGATTTTCAAGGGTTTTGGGATATAAGAAGGTGGGTTACTTCTCCATGAAAAATCATTGATAAGGAAGAAAAGATGTGAAACTCACATTTTGCTCTCCACTGGGAAGTTAAACCCTAAGAAGAGAATTAGTATATTGCTTATATAGCTGCCTGAAGTCAGTATGATTAATTTCTTTTCATTGCCTGGGGATTTCAACTTAGATTAGAGGGTATCACTACACCAGGCCTGGTACTGATCGAGCTAAGGAGCATTCTGAGAGTGGGAGAGGATTGGGAGCAATAAGGTGTTTTAAGAAAAGCACATAGCTGGGGGTGTAGCTCAGTAGTGGAGCAAAACACATGCTTAGCGTGCACAAGGTCCTGGGTTCCGGCCCCCGTGCTGTGCCACTCCCAGCCCCCAAGGTTACTATTTTTGTTTAGCAAGCAAGCCATTCAGGTATTATGGTAACCACCAGTATCTTGAGAGGCATAGTCAATAAATAGGTTGTTGTGTCAGTTCCCATAACAGGTGAAAGATTAATGTTGTCCTTATCTGCAGGTTAAGGGATTGAGTGTCTAGGAAGTGGAGTGACTTCCCCAAGTCCCCCGTCTGGCGAGGGCCTGGACCTCGAGCCGGGAGGCCTGCACAGCTCACCCTGCTGCTTGACGGTGGTGCGCGTCCCATCCCGTGCACATGAGCTTGAAGATCTGTGCTGACACTGGGCCTCTGCCCTTGGGTGCCATTGGAATGAAGCTCAAATGTAGCATCACTGCTATGCTGCTGCCTTTCCTAAAATGGCACATCCCTCCTTCGTGTGCTTTGTTATTGAAAACCGTCTTTCCATAACCTGCATCAAGTTGGCGATGGTTTCTAGAGAAGAGAGATAAATAGTTTTCCACCAGCACATCATTAGATAAGTCCAGCATGGTATTTTCATAGGGGGGATTCTCCACAGCAGTAAAAATGAACTGCCGACGCACCGGAAACGCGGGTGTGTCACAGATGCAGTGATGCGGGAAAGCAGTTGGAACACAAGACCGGCTGTGACCCTCTCAGCAGTGCATATGTGTGGAATATCGGGGACTTGAATGGAGGAGTAAGGGGCCAAGGATATTGGAAATGTCTGTCTTCACCTGGCTGAGGTTGCCTGGCTATGCACTGCATGAAAATTCACCCAGATGCAGGCAGACTTAGGGTTTATGTGTTCGTTTTATGTTATATCGCAGTGAAAACTTAAGCTAAAAAGTCAATCACGGCTGAGTGTGGTGGTCTCCACCTGCAATCTCAGGGACACTGAGGCAGGAGGATCACAGATTTAAGCACAGCTGGCACAGCTTAGTTAACAAACCTTAAAAAATATGCAAGGGGCTGGGAATGTAGCTCAGTGAGGAGGCCCTGGGTTTAATCTGCATTATCACACACACAAAAAATAAACAAATAGGTAAAGGTGACTCACAGTGCGGACTTCCTATGTGACCTCAGTGTTTACAGAGCTAAACTAAGGACCTTTTGGTCTCTGAGTTGTTTCTTAATGAGACTCTTTGTTGGCACCCAACTTAAATGTGGGTCAGTTACCTGACAACCTGGAGAGCTAATACACAGGAGTAATTCAACAAATAGTTTTGAAGGTTCAGAGGAACAGATTGGTATGTCACCACACATTCACTGCAGCACACGTGCTGTGTTCGCAGAGAATTCTACCAGGGTCTGCGTGTCATTCCTTCTGTGACCCTCAGCACGGGAGCTGAGGGAGGAGTGTTCTAGGCAGAGAGCGCGGCAGGCGCAGAGGTCTGCAGGCAGTGAACGTGCGGAGCACCTCAGTGAAAGCAAGGAGGCCGGCGGGTTGGAGAGGTGGTGACAGGCATGCGTTGGGATTAGATGTAATTTTTAGAAGATCATTCTAAATCAGTGGCTCTCGGCCTGCCTGGGTGTCAGAATCATGTAGGGAGCCTGTATATGCCAGCTGCCCTGGCCACACTAGGAGTCCTCATTCTGTCATCGTTTGGGCTTGGGTTTTTGGTTTTCGGCTTACAAACGTGATTCCAGTGGGCAGCCGGGGTGGGAACTGCTGGTCTGCTCCACAGGGAAGGGGTTGGTGGCACAGGAGGGAAAGTGCAAGAGGCTGGAAGTGGTTTGGGTTCAAGATGGTGGTGGCCCAGACTGGGTTAGAATGGAGCAGCTGGACAGAAGTGGATTCAGATTCAAGGTGCATTTCAGGGACAGAATTTTCCAGCATTTCTGAAGCATTGGGTGTGGGAGCGACAAGAACGGTAGGAAATTATTCCCAGGCTTGAAGATTTGGTCTTCTGGGTGAGAATATGTTCCCATTTTATTGAAATGAAAGATTAGAAGACGAGAGTTTAGCCTGGCAGCGAGGGGTCCTGACTGACTGAATTTAGCTCAGATAGTTGGTCTGTCCATGAGCAGAAGGAGGAGTGTTTTGGATCTTGGTGTGTGTCTGGTTGGGCTGCAAGCAGGGCGTGCTGGGCTCCATGGGAGATGAATGGCTGTGTGCCTCAGCTTTTAGAATCTTAGATGTATGAGCAACTCTGCTAAACAGTCACTCAACCCTTTTACCAATCCTATGAGATTAGGAGTAATCCCCATTTCACAGGTGAGGAAATTGAGGCAAAACTAGACTGCAATGTCCATTTCCAGGACTGCACAGCTATTAAGTAGAAAAGCAGAATTTTAAACCTGAGTCTACCAACCTGCTTTCTACCAAAAACCCTGCCCTTAACCACCAACTAGTATTATATACCCAACTCACCATATCTGAGATGACCTAATTGCAAAGAGATCATGTTCATTTTTTAGATGGAGTTGCATGTTCCCAGGCCCTTGTCGACCATAGTTTTAACAGTAAGCCCCACCCCCGTTGAATGCTACCTCTGCTCTCTCTTCCTCCCCCTGGGGCATTTCTCCAGCTGCACTGTGAGAAGAATTGAAAGCACCTGGGCGCTGTTGCTTAACTCAGTAGACTACATGCTCTGTGAAGAAGTCGTATTATTTTCTCAAAGGAGAGAAAGTTGGCCCGGTGAGGCAATGATTGCTGGGAACAAACTTTCTACTTTTACATTTTCTTCTGCTACAAATGGCCCATTCTATCAATCACGGCCTGCTGGGAAAGACTGCGTCTTCCCTCATTGCAGTTTAGTGTTATCCTCTGTTGAACTCAGGTGCATTTTCAATACAGAGCCGAACTATTCAGTTAGCACTAACCTGAGTCCTGTCTGAGATCGGGCTGGACTTTACTTAGACGATTTCTTACTGGAAAGGAATTCCCCTACTGAGTGGATTAATGGATATTTGTCCACTGAAATCATCTACTTGTAGCCCCCGAAACTGCTTAACGTAGTGTCTGAAGTCAGATGTGTAGACAGCTGTAACGGAAGCCCCTGAAATCAGTTTTCAGTGTTTGTGTGAAGGATAGAGTTCCGATGAGTTAACAGATCTGTTTCAGAGGACGGTGACGTGGAGCCTGAGTCTCTCTTGCCACGTCAGGCAGCAACCCCTTCTCACGAGAGCATGGTCGGGCCTGGGGACTGGCCAGGAGGTCCTGCTCGGAAGTGTGAATTAATGCTTAATCCTCTTCAGCGACTGAGGTAATGGAGCAATCGTTCAGTGCTCTAGAGTAAGTGCGGAAGAGAAGCCCCCTCCATGGGGCGTGGCCTTTCCCCTCGATTGCTGTGAATGTGGAGCCTCAGCTGCTCCTGCGCCATGCTGGGCCGCATCTTGCTCGGGACACTGTTCGTACTCAAGGCCCGGCGTTGCCCGCTGCAGTGTGCTGGTTTTCTGTTGCGTACACATAAAAGCTACCAAAAATTCCGTCTCGGAACTGACTATGGATGTTTATTTTCTCCATGTGGGGCTTGCTTATTATTTTTGTCAGATCTGTCAGGTTGGAAACCTGCCTTCTAAACACATTGCTTCTCCCCCACTCCAGACACCGTGACAGAGCATGGCTGCTGGGGTCGGGGCAGGTCAAGGGCTTGCTCGGGGGAGGGAACTGCCTTTGCGGAGCGGAGGCTGCCGCCTACGGCAGCAAGGACCCTCCTCCCACACGGCACTGGACCGTTGGCTCATGAGGACGAAGGGTAATCTGTTCAGTGCCATATCCTATTCCAGGTCCTGGCCCTTGGGTGTCTATTCCTGTGTAAACATTGCTATAAACCTAGCCGCTTAAAACAACACACGTTTGTTTTCTCCCAGGTTCCGTGGGGCCTGTGGCTCTTACCAGGCTGCACACGGGTCAGCTGGGCCGAGGGCGTGGCTAGAAGCATATCTAGGGACGCTTTCATGTTCTAGCTCATTTAGGGTGCGGGCAGTGTCTGAGGAGCTCAGTTCTCCCTTAGCTGCTGGGCAGACCTGCAGCTCCTTGTCCCATAGCCTCCCGTGTGGCCGTTTCCTTCGCCAAGGCTTGTGAACTGTTACCACCGTCCTGTTGGATGGAGTTGAGAATTTTGTGTGTTCAGATCATAAAAGTGAAGACCCATTGCCTTTGCTTCATTTTCTGGATCAGAGCCAGCCACGGAAGCCACCCCACTGAGTCCTCCCCACTGACCCTCCTCCAGGGGAGGAGACCGCTCACCGGCCTGAGGAGCTGGAGTCGGGGCTCGCGGAGATCCAGTTAGAGGCAGCGCCACGGTCTGCAGTAGACCCTCATTTTGTTGAGTGAATGAGCTTAAGAGCTGAGTCTTACAATTTGGGCTGAGAGCATTGTCCAGCACCCCTCCCCGCCCTGTCCTCTTTACACAAACTCTGTGGTTGGAAGTGGACCAGGACCTTGCCCATGCCAGACAAGCAGTCTCTCACAGAACCTCGGGCCAGTTTCTAATATTTTATACATGATACCTGTCAGATGTTCACCTGGTCTTCACCCAGACCATCTCTAATAATGCAAAATGACGGCCTTAGCTACTCCAGGGGAGGCATTTTTCCAGCAGAAGGATCAGCGTGGCAACCCCTGTGATCCATATGCCTCGTCTCTTAGATTTCTCATGCCGCGTACATGGTAGAGATTTCAGGCAGTCCCATACAGCGCTCTCCGGATTCGAGTCTTTTGTAAATGGAGTGCCCCGAGCAGCTTTTTGCCTCGAGAGAGTGAAACAGCAGAGGTGAGAGTTCACATCTAATGTGTTTTGGTTGAAGTCACTTGCTGCGCATGGAAACAGACAGCTCTGCTTTCTCCCCTAAGCCTTTGATATTGCTGGAGCTCTTCAGTGCATGGCGGGATTATTAACAAGGGAAAGTCAACGTTGTCTGGCACCACCACGCCGAATCGAGAGGAACTTGCAGGCAAAGTCACTGAACCTGAAATAAGCTTGTTTTGCCCCAGGCTCCCCCAGATCGGGTACTTTTTTTCTTTCTTTTTTAATTCAAAGGTCACGACAATATCAGTATGAAATGGTTTGGATTATAGCTTAAGACTGTAGGTCATGCCTTGCTAGGGTGGAATTTCTTCTTTGCCTCTTTCTGCTTCAGGAGCACGCTTTTCTTTAAAAAGATTGGCAAGGGTGGAACAGGGGCCTCCAAGACCCTGTTATGAGTTGCTGTAAAGACCCCACCACCTCTCTCGGCTGTGAGACACAGAACCTTAAAAATACAGCAGACAGAAATCCCCATTTGGCCCCTGTGGAGGTACCTTAGCCGGATGCCCCAGCCTGCCTGCCGCTCTCGGCTTGTGCTTTAGCTCTGAGATGAAGTGTTGGGTGAATTCAAAGCCGGAGCAAATGAAATTGTGTACCCCGCCCAGGACAGTGTGATGCTCGTGAAGATAAGAAACCTCTATGACAGCGATAGCCAGGTTAGCTTCTGGCATCACCTGCAGCTGTGCAGACTGGTCCTGGCCTGGCTGGTGCCCTGGGGGGCTGGCTTTTCCAGTAATGGGAACCACCAAGGCAAGTCTGACGACTGGGGAGATGGCACAGAGAGTGGTCACTTTAAGTAGAATCGGAGCACAGGGTGCATTTCCTCAGTGGCTTTCTCTGGCTGCACATCACAGATCCCTGGAGGTGAATAACTAGTTCATTGACTTGTTTCCGCCAGTATTCTGAATTAATGGTAAGTAAGCCCCGTCAATGCTCAGCTCATTGGGGGGGACGATCCTATTAGCATGCATAATTGTGTTTCCTTTTCATATTAATCCTTCCTGCGGTGGAAGAATTAGGAGTTTCTCATCTGCTGATGGAAAGCAGTCCCAGGAGTCTGTCAGGTGCTGGAAGCGGGTGATGATTCGGGGCCTGGCCCTTGCCCTGTGACAGGGGCGGCTCTCCACGGAGGGGCCTTGGTAGTGTTTCGCATGCTTGTTAGGTGAGACTCAATGTGTGATCCTGGGATTTTGGAAGTCAGGTTTGAAGCCGCGTTTGGTTACTTCCGCCCTCAAGGACTGAGCGCCTCTGCAGGTCCTTTCCCGCTGCCACGCCTCCTCCTGGCCACGGTGTTTGTCTGTCTCTCAGCTTAATTAATGGCAGCTCGGGGTGCTAAATGTACCCACACCTCTGATTCTGTTTTTGTGATCTTGACAGTCAGGAGAGAACAGAAAATGATTTGGGGATGTCGAAAACAAATGTTTGCATCCAAAGCTGAGGCTGTAGTCTGCACAAGAAATAAAGTAGCATTGGTGAGCATGAATGAGTCAGGAGAGGAAGGGTGTTTCCAGGTAGCTCTGCAGTCAGTGGGTTACCGCTACAGTCATCTTGAGCATAGACAAGTTCCCTAAATTATTGACAGGTCTCTGTCTGGTCAGTGCCCCGGGAAGAGCTAACGGAAGTGCAGAGGTGTGAGAAGAGCCAGCTTAGAAATCGTTTGTACCAGGAAGTTCCTGACAGCAGTTTAGACCACAGTCTAGTGAATGGGAACCCAGGT
The DNA here is from genome assembly GCF_000276665.1 of Chinchilla lanigera. Taxonomy (NCBI): domain Eukaryota; kingdom Metazoa; phylum Chordata; class Mammalia; order Rodentia; family Chinchillidae; genus Chinchilla; species Chinchilla lanigera. Next base: position 3,839,462 of record NW_004955517.1, on the reverse strand, counting down.
GTTGCGTTCTGAGTGAAAGAAGCCACGGTGCCCTCTGTGTGTGGCCGTTTAGGCAACAGGTGCCGAGGAGAGAAGAGGCCAGTGTGAAATCAGATCTCACAGGAGCGTGTGCCGAGGAGAGAAGAGGCCAATGTGAAATCAGATCTCACAGGAGCGTGTGCCCTCGTCCTGCCCAGAATGTCAGTGTCCGAAAGCACAGTTGCCTGCTCACCGGAGGGCAGGATGGCATCACCTGTGTGACTCGGGAGGCTGCGTGCAGTGTCCGGTCCCACCGTGTGTCACGTCCCCGGCAGCCGTGTTAGTGCTGCAGCCATCTCCCCTCGGCAGGCATAAGTTCTCTTTCCCACAAGAGGGTAGTGGCTGGATGTGACGTTTACGGGACTAAAGGAGCAGCTGGCGACGTCAGATTCAAGGCAAGCGGGTTGTCTTGGCCATCCTATTTAGCAGATGGCCAGGACTTGATAGATTGAAAATTATTAGGCTCTAAGACAAGGGCCAAATGGCACAGGGGGCAGGAAAATGGAACGGCGGCGCAGATCTGAATGTGGGCACGCGTGCTGTGATGGGGCCTCCTGGCCTCCGTTTCCTTCCACTTCCAGTGGGAGTAAGTGCAGGTCCTCACGTAGAGCCTGGGTTCTAGAATGCATAGACAATATAACTATATAGATATATCTATCTGTATAGAGAGAGATACAGATATGTATAAATTATAGAGATATACATACCATATAGAATATACTACAATCCATGTGATGCCATATGTGTATACAGTATATAGGTACATGCCTAAATATTGTTGATAAATGACTACTAGTTTCATAATTGGTTGAATCCACATGGTGAGCTGTGAGGTTAAATTTTACAGAGTTTAAATTTCATCAGCATGTGTGTGTATTTGGCCTGTAGTCCAAACCTGCACGCCATAGTGCTCTGTGTGCCAGTGTCTCTGTGTACTTCGGATATATCCAGTGACGACTGGAAGGCGTAACCCACCCCCTCCGTCAGGTTTGTGTGCCATCCTTTCGAGGATGACGAATGCCATGAAAGCGGCTCTTAAAGGGAAGTGCCAGGAGCTAAGTTCTGTGATGAGAGCAGGAGCTCTGAAGGGAGAGGGGGTGTCTATTTCTTCTAGTCCATTTAAGCTCCTTTGCACAACTGCTGCCTTCTCAGTATTACCGCGTAACTCCTTTGATCTTAAAGTAGAAGGCAGCTAGTTGTAAGAGCCAGGAAGACTCCTCATGTGGCTTTAAAAGGAGCAGCATATTACAAAATTGAGTGGATGTCAAATAAAACATAAATTTGGAGCTTTTGAAATGTGAGCTCAAAGAGGTATTACTTTGAGAGCCAAACACATTGAGAAACTCAGGAAAAACGCCGTTGTTCGACATTCATTTAAATTTGAGGGTTTAGGTTAACTTGTTTCCCGTCTCTTTGGGGATGCTGCTTTCTTATTCAGCACTATACTCTGAGCTATATTCTGTCCAAGAATACTGTGAGATCGGGTCTCTACTGTGCAGACGAGGACGTGAAGCTTCAGGGGCACTTGCTGATTCAGAATTCCCTTTTTGCACCCTCTCATGGCCTCCTGTACCCTGGAGAGTAGAATGTCAATGCAAGTTGCTAAAAGTATTCTCCACTATCATCATATTAAAGCTGCCCAAATTGCTTAGCTTATGTGCATAATTTTTAAAGTGGCAAATTGATTGAAACAGTGAGTAGAAAGGATTGTTTCAGTTAGGATTGTACCTTCCTGGGGAAAATCCACTTACTAGCGTGCTGTTTGGATTTCCCATCCTAAGTGCTAGAACGAAGACTCAGATTGGAGAATGAGCTCAATATTATTAGTTTTTTTGACCAGCCAACAAATCCATTTTCTCTTTCTCTTCATCCATCTTAGGAACCCCAGCGGTACACACCAGCAGTAGAGCTTGTGCAGCTGGATGGACGGTGGAGAGGGCTTTCCATTCATGGAGTTATTTAGAATATAGGGTCAGATCTTTGAGCTCAGATGAGGCGTCGTCTGAGTTGTGCACACAGAGAAGCTTTGAACACAAGTGAACAGCAAGTGAACTTGGCTTAGGCTGCCTGGCTATTTTCCTCTCCTGTGACCTACAAATATTATCAGAGGGTGTCAGTCACGGAAGATTAGGAGCACTTCCTTTGAGCCTTCACATCATCAGACAAGACCAGATGCATTACAGGGTGCCCCTAACTGTAAAATAGCTCATCTCAGTGTGGATGGAACATGCACACTATAATCCCCCTCATCTGCAGGGGATACCTGAAAATACAGACAGTGCTAAGCTCTGTATGTGCTGTAAATTCTCTTACATGCACATAGCTATGATAGAGTTTGATTTATATACAGTATTAGTCACAGTAACAGATTTACAACAGCTACCTAATGATAAAGTAAAACAAGTGTAACCATATACTGTAACAAATTTGCCAGCCTCAAGACTCTTGAAATTTGGGATTGCTGTAAAGTAAAATACGGGTTTCTTGAACACAAGCGCTGTGATATTATTGTGACTGATCTGATAACCTAGGAGAGTCCTCGGTGACTAACGGACAGGTAGCTAATACAGTGTGGATACTCTGGGCGGGAGGATGGTTTATGTTCCAGACAAGGTAGAGCAGGGTGGCCTGAGATTTCATCATGCTACTCAAAACCATGCGCGATTTAAACCTTTTTTGTTTCTGAGCTTTTCCATGTAAAATGTTCAGGCCACAGTTAACCATACATAAGTGAAGCTTCAGAAAACAAAATCACGGCTATAGGGGGACTAATGTATCGGGGAATTGTTGCCATAGTTCAGGATGGTTGACACCGTTTTGGAGAAATGCATAAACTCATCAGGCTTATAATATGCAATCTCAGCAAGAAACCTTTAAGGAAAAGTTTTGCATAAGCAAAATTGTATTTGTTAGGAAAATTATTAATATAGCCTCTTATCCTTCTCCTCTACACATATTTTTAGAAGCTGTAGTAAATTTTGCTGTAAAACAAATGATGCCAATTAGTTAAAATAACAATCATTTTATTATATCCTACTTCTGTAGACTAGCGGGTAGAAAAGGCGGGAGCCAGTCAGCTGGGTCTCTGCAGAGCGCACGGATAGCTCAGCTGGGGCCAGAGGCCTCCATGGACACACTCGCCTGCCTAGTGGTTGGCACCTAGCAGCGCCTCAGTGGTGGCTGCTGTGTCTGCAACCTGTGCTCTCTTCCAGGGGGCTAACTTGGGTTTCCTTATCTGCTGGCCTTGGGATTGCAAATGCTCTGTGAGCTTCTGTCTGCAAGCACTCGCTGATTCCTCTTTAGCCAAAGCACATGCACAAATGTAGTTTCAAAAGATAAAATTGACATACACTCTTGATGGAGAAGTGGCACAGTCAAAGTGTGTAAGTAGCAAGGATGAGAGGAGTCTGGGGCCATTCTGATGCGTCACACAGATAATAGAGTGCGTACAGGTAAACTAGTAGGAGCATCTCTGCCAGACCAATTAAGAGACCGCCTGTGTTAATCTGTTTCCTGTCACTGTCAGGAAATACCAGAGGTAATTAACTTACAAAGGAAAAGGTTGATTTTGGTTGTGGAGGTGCAGTCCATGATCAGGTGGTCCTACTGCTTGGACTTGAGTCAAGATAGCACCTTGTGGGAGGGCAAATGGCTCACCTCTGAAGCCAGGGAGCCAAAAGGAAAGAGGAAAGGGCTTGAGTCATGCAAAAAAAATCCTTTCAAGGACATGCACCCAGTAACCTAAAGACCTCCTGCTAGGCCCCTTGTCCTAAAGGTTTCAGCACCTTACAGCAGTGCCTCTCCGTAGAGCCTTGGGAACACTCATGCAAACCACAGAACTTCTTTTTATCAATAGCCTTTCTTTGACATGGGATCCTTCCCTAGGCTCTTATTTTACTGCATTCTGGACTTTGGAAGTATGGCCACATTTTCTGGTTAGATTATCTTGTTTTGCCTTCTTGAGTTGTGATTTCTTTTTAATACCACATTCTGATCAATGACTTCCTGTAATACAGACGCAGAATTTCTTCAGATACCCTTTTGCGTTGGTGTGTTCGGTGGATGTTCACCTTTCAAGAATGTTTCATCCTTGAACTAGTGTATTCAACTCCCAGCTTGAGCTTCTTCTCAGATAACTGGGAGGCTTTCTCGGCAGCTCCCAGACTTCTGTCTGTCTGATCTGTTATACTGGGTCCTGGTGCACAGATTCTTTTTTCCCCATGCCTGTAGTGTTTATGACATACTTCCAGGTTTCATAGTAGTTCGTTAGTCTGTAAACGTGACTACACAGTGATACCTGAGCTCTGAATCTGGCACACCTCGGGCTGCAGCCATTCAGAGGGAATCACCGTTAACTCAAGAAGCATCTGTCTCACCAGGGTTTGTCGGCCTTGCCCTCTGCACCACTGACCTACCCAGCCCGGCAGTTTTCCTTGGGGGACTCACCTACTGGAGCAGTTAGCAGCAGTCCTGGCCTCCTCCTTTTTGATGTTAGTAGCTCCTCCTCCTCTTCTGTCTCCCCCTCCATCCCTACTTGTGACACCCAAAAAAATCTCTGGGTACTGTCACTTGTCCCCTTAGGGAGCAGAACGACCCTCAGCTGACAACCCCAGCTTTTGCTGGAGCTGCTGAAGCAGAGGCCAGGAGGGAAAGCGTGAAGTGTGGGTTATTATCTGCGAGCACGAGCTAGGTGCAGCGGCCCAGCAGAGGCTATATGGGTAGGGAGGAGTATGTTAAAATTTCACCTAGGGATGGCTCTGGACTCCTCTGAATTAACTAACCTACAACGTCAAACTGAGTCTTGCTACACTTTGAAAGATTCATCAATATCTCAACTTCATTATGTTAGAAGTGGATTAGTGGTAAATACTATCCCTGAAGAGGAAACAGGAGGGGGCAGGAGCTTTGGTGACCACAGATAATGGATTTTGAAAAGCTCCTTATTTTGGAAAAAATTAAACATTAAAAATGAAACACAAAAGTAGAGAAGATATATCATGACCCATCCTGTTCTGATCACCCAAGGTCATAAGTGATGGATGGATGGATCCAGTTTCTGGTATCTGCGCCTCACTCTCGCCCCCTGCTGTCCACTTGGGTTATTTGAAGCAGATTTCTGGTGGCGTTTCATTGGCAAACATTTCAAAGTGTATCTACGACAAAGTACCTAAAAATGATAATTGTAATGTGCTGATGTGATTTTAATCTTCTGATGAGGGCAAGAATAGGAATTTCTGCTAAGTACTATCAGAAGGGAAAAGGAAAGTCAGTGGGATTCAGGACAAATAGGCTCGGCTTTGGAGACATCAAAAAGCTCCGAAGAACATGAAGATGGGGACGCTGGCTGTTTGAGCTGCTCACTCTGCTGCCTAGCTTTGAGCGGCTCTTACAGATGCCCCTTCTACGGCGGGTTCTTCACAGAGGCTGGGGTTCTTACAAAGGAGAGCAGGCTGCCAGGGAACTGATGCCTTTTCTGAGGAGGGAAAAAAATCTCCAGAAGGTATTGAAATATTCAGTCAGTGACGGATGGCTCTCTGATGACTTTCAATGACTTTTTAGCTGATCAGGGCCCACTTTTAATAAAACAAAGCAGGAAGAAAGTCTTGCAGTTGCTTTTTAAGATTTTGCTAGGACTGTGGTATTTCTCTCCTGTTATAATGTATTCTGAGAAGTTTCTTTCTTTTGATTTAGACCTCCTCACTTGATTTTATTATGTTGTAAATCTCTCACATTTGGTGAGAGCCGTGGTAGGTGTGAGACCTAAACAACTTGCTAGATAACATCTATTTCCCCTTTCTCTTTGGGAGATTAAACTGAGGCTGCTGTATTTGATGCCAGGATAGATTTAACCAATCATGTTTTCTTTACATGTAGGTCAGTCCGAGGGACAATTCTGCACTGGATCCTATTATCCATGGGTTGAGGGGCGTCGTACATCATGGTAAGTAAGCCACATATCCTTCTTGCGCTGGAACGCGAGGGCTCGGATCTCCACCTGGAGGCACCAGGTTATCTTGCAGAGGACGGGACGAAACTCATTCCTCATCCACTGATATTGAAGGGCACTAGGCCCATTATTTGGTGGGTAAAGAGCACACTCATAGGTTACCTGCAATGGAGCTGGGTTAGCAGGCAGCCATTTGTTTGTCTTCAGGTGCCGACTGGAATGCACATGTGGTAAATCACGCTGCCCTGAGATACGGTATATTCTTAATGTTGAACCTGCCGTTTGTCTCATCTCTCTCCTAAAAATATCCTTCTTTGAAGTGTCTTTTCACGTACAATTTTTTTTATTTGCCTCTGAGATTTAGGGGACAAAACTAAGTAGCCAAGACAAGCCATCAAACATTACAGCATGGGGCTCAGAGTTGTTATGCAGCTGGTAGAACAGAAAAGGCAGTGCGGATGTGTGCGCAGCAGACACCTTATCCTCGGGCAGAAAGCTAGGAGAGAAAGTAAGATAAATGGCTTCTGTCTCTTCCAACTGGTTTTTATTGGAGGAATTTCCCTGCAACTTTATTATCAGCAATGCATCATTACCCATGATATCAGGAGCCTCTAATTTCAAAAGTACCCTTGTCACAGTGAGGTGTGGAGTCTGGATCTAATGTAATGATTTGCAAAGTTTTAATAATCTAATTAGAATTCCAAAGACATTGACAGAAATAGCATTAGTAACCATAATAAATTTCCCTTCAGTCCCACAGCTGTGATAAAATCTCTTCACACCTTTGGGGAGGACTGTCTTCAGATATAAGCCAACTCTGTAGAGCTTGACAGACACCCTCTTTTCCAGGGAAACTCTAGGTTGTGAGGGTTTGATCAAGTAAGATGTGGATTAATTGTTCTGTTCTTAAAATTGTTCAGTTGTGCAACAAGTAACAATATTAAACCAAATGAAAGTAGAGAAGTCAGACGACTGACAACATCCCACACAGTTGTGCTTTAGGAAGTTCTCACTGACCCTTCAGGATCCCAAGTCTCAGTGTCAGTACAGGCACCGATGTGTGAGGAAGGCTCTGTCCCTGTGAGGGAATCCCTCCCCAGAGCCCCGGAATGCTGCCTCCTGGGGGCAGGCAGGCTTGCAGCATGGGAATCTTGAGAGGGACACAAACCTTCCTTGTAAGCCGTTGCCTGTGGGAATAGTTCACCTGGCTCTGGAGGGTCGGAGCGGCCTGGGATGCGGCTTCAACCCCGCTCTCAACTGGAAAGTCAGAGGGCACGGGTAAAAGTAACACCTATGAGGACAGTTTGTTTACTTATTCAGAGCGCTGTTGCAGGCCCCGCCCTGTGCGGACATGGAGAAGGAGCATGGATGAAGACAGACGCAGAATGGTTCTCTGGGGGTGGGGGAGGGAGGCCCTGCCTCCTCCTCCTGCTGCAGCTCAGGAGGGTGCCTCCCGGCCTTTGCTGCCTCCTGTCTCCCCTGCGTGCGCCACGGGTGCCCCCCTTGTAAGTCAGGTCTGTTCAGATCATGACTCCTTGGAGGATTCTTAATTAACCTATCGGATTACCCTCCCGTCACTCCCTCCCACACCGTCCGGATTTCTTTCTGCACTGCACTAAAGTATCCTGGGAGGATCTGGGCTATTTACCCAGGTGCAGCTCCCCAGGCCACGCCTCAAGAGTGCAGTAAGCACTGAGCCTGACTGATAGGGGGTGCTCGGCCAAGTGACCATGTCGAGGAAACGCCCAAATGCCCAAGTGGAAACGGTGAGAGACAAAGCTAGCTTAAGGACGCAGACTGAAACCCACTCGGATGTCTGTTTGCTGGGGACGGAAAGGAACGTCAGTCTTCTGACAGGGAACACCCGCTTGAAATAGTCAAGGAGCACTGTCGTTGGAGCTGGAAGCATCTTCCCTTGAAAGTCTCGTGAGGGATTTGCATGATTTGTTAATCTGAAGGAGCATAAATAATTGTACCTTTCACGGAGTCTCTGGCTTCGGAGTGATGATAGAGACGTGTAAGGAGAAGAAAATCAGTGTGGAGTTCTGTAGCAGTGTGGAAATGCCTTTTATTTCTTCAGCTCGGGGAGTCATAGCTGAGCATGTTAATTTTTCATTCATTAAGTGTGTTTTCTTTTTGGAGGGTAGAATCTTACGTGTTCGTGAAGCTCAGTGGCAAGTGAGTAATCTTGTCAGAGCAGCTACCGCCTTGGTCATTTGAGTCTTGGGTGAAGGAGACATCAGGGTGAAGTTTTTTGGTGTCTTTTGTAGTACTAGAGGTGAATGCAGGGCCTTTACACTGACCTATAACTGCAGACCTTTTAAAATTGTGTATTCTGAAACAGATCTCACTAAGTTGCCCAGGCAGGGCTCAAACTTGCTATCCTCCTGCCTCAGCCTCCCAGAGTCCTGAGACAACAGGCATCTCCCACCATGTCCTGCTGCAAAAGAGGTTTGGAGCAGGGCCCCCAGGCCTGGGAAGGATTAAGGGGAGAGGAGCAAGAGCTGGGGTGGGCAGTCTTTGCCCCGTGAGAGTGGAAACCGGGGGAGCGGCTGCAGGCAGCTTTGAGGACCTCCTGTCCAGGCCAGCAGAGACCCCGGAGCAGGTGCAGTCCCGTGTGAGGTCTTGGCTGGAGCATTCCCCCAGGACTGGCTCAGGGTGGGCAGCTGGAAGGCACAGGCGGTCCCCAGCTCCTCACAGCGGCTTCTGTCCAGATGAACATCCGCGGCGCTGCAGAGCTGTGCATCTTCCTTCCAGTGACGTCGGCCCCCTCCCATCCCACGAGGTTTTCTCCCTGATCCGCCTCCTCTGACGCCCAGAGGTTCTCAGACGCAGCAGTGCTCTGTTCTGCCCGTCCTCACTGAGTACAGAGCTGGCCGTGGACTGCGGGGAGCCTCCTCCTGGGGGTTACAGACGCAGGTCACGGCATGGACAGGAGGGAGCAGCGACTTCACTCAGATCTGAGATCGGGGCCTGAGAATGCATAGACGTGGTAGAGGTGCATAAAGCGCTGCTTCTGACCTGTTTCTTAGTAACGTAAATTTTTCATTTTACTGCTGTGGAAACGTGAAGACATGTAAAGAGCGGAAGTGAGGTGACTTGCTGTGGAGACATAAATGGAAGCACTAACGTGTAACTTTTATTTACCCTTCCGGCACCTTGCGCTGAAGAGGAAAGAGTCAGAACTCGCCAGGGCTCTGCTCTGCTCACCCTGCACGCGCGTGGTTGAACAGCGCCTTGTGTATACAGAAAACAACTGAGTAGCCACACATCTGAAGTTTTTGGGTTGTGCACTTTCTGTTCTTTCATGCCCCGGAAGAGATTGCAGTGGCCTGGGTGGGTGCCTGGGCACTTACTGTCGCAGGTCGTCAAGACACTAACCACTCGCTCAGGCGGGTCACCTAAGGACTACTTTGCTCTTCCTAAAAGGAAACTTGGCGGTGGGGGCCTTCTCTTTCCAGCCTCCCCTGGCCGCCATCTTCCTCCCCGCTGGGCGGTGCAGCAGGCAGCTCCCCTGCTGTGGAAGCAGTGAAGGTGAGAAGAGGGGTAGAAACTGCCTCAGACACAGCAGAATCCTCCATTTCAAGGAGGCTGATGTTCCTCCCCTTCTCCCTCCCCTGACTTTTTCAAGGCAGGAAGCTATCAGGAAAGGATAAATAATAATCACCAGAAGGTCCTTCAAATAGTGCCCCCAAGTGAGGCTCCTGCAGGCTTTTCTCTTCAGACCACACCAGAGGAGGCTGGGGCCGGGACGAGCTCAGAACCTGCAGAATCGCTTTCCACCTGAGCAGTTTATCCCTGGTCTCACCTTGGGGAGCTTCTTCCACTTCTCCTGCCCTGAGACACTCGTCGTTTCCTGTTAAACTCTGGACAAAGTCCTAGCACAGCTGGAGTCACTATAGGCCACTAGCAGAAATGGAAGTGAGAAAGGTCATGTGCAAATACATACTGACGGCCTGGAGTGAGGACCCTACAGTAAAGAGTAGCACAGAAGCACCCAGGTCCAGAGGACACAATTACAGCGCCATCCCCAGCCATGGTGAAATGGCAAGAAGGAAGCTCCTCGTACTGGGGAATGTAGATGGTGCCCCTTTAGAAAGCCAGCGTTGTACACGGGTCCCTCCCAGGAACAAGCAATACCGTCCTTGCGTATATACCCAAGAGAAAGGGCCATAGGAATACCTGTGTGTGGGAGCTGTGTTCGAATAGCCCCAAAGTGGAAGCACTCCCAATGCCCACCAGAGGGAGCACAGGTACACAGGTTGTAGCATAGTCACACAGAGACACTGTTCAGCAGCCGGAAATGGTGAACTGACTTACACAGAGCAAAACGGTATATTTTCTGTGATCTCACTTATGTCAAGTTCAAGGGCAACCCAGACCAATCCATGCCGGTGCAAGTCGGGAGAATGGAGAAGGGACACAAGGAAATGTTCTTGGGTGGTAAAACTAGTACATATTTGATCTAGAGGATGATTTTATAAGTATAATAAAAATTACCACATTGTCCCTTAGAGTTATACATTCGACTACTAATAAGTTAAAGAAAGACCATGTATATTACATATTAACTTCTGACAGATATCCTGCCTACAAAGCTTTAGAAAAAGTCTAGCGGCATACCTCAGTCAAATAGTAAACATGCTGAGAGCGTCAAGCACGGGCAAGAATGTGAACGCCGAGGACTCCCACAGGTGCCGTGTGATGAGCCTGTGACAGCCGTTCCGCAGCATCTGGGAAGGTGGTCAGGAGTCCTGCTCCTGTGCGTGTCCCCTCGAGAAACTCAGACATGGCTATGCTAAGATGTGAGTGATAATACGTGTGGCATTCTTTCATCCGAACCTAGAAATGCCTTACACGGCCGTCACTAGCACACTGGGTGTTGTGAAGTGGTATAGTGAAACGTTTTGCCACACTATAAAGGAACAGTTCACCCAGCTGCATGGTGCATCCAGGAACCATGATGTCCAGCGCAGGAAACAGGAGTCTGAGGAGTCTGTTGCATGTTCTTCAACATCAAGCTCAAAAACTAAGTACACGTATCCTGTAGTATTTCAGGGTGCATTTGTAGAAAGTGTGGTTAAAAATACAGTGTATGTTCAAGTTCTTTTTAAAAATGTATTACAGTAAAAGACACATTCCCCCTTATCCCTTTTAGGATACTCCCTTTTGCTCTGTGAATTACCCAATGGTTCTTGCACTTTCTGAAGCACTTCTGGACGTCCTCTTTCAGGAGTGTCTGTACTTGCTGTTGTCGTGGCTGCCTCTGTCCGGGATCAGTTCACAGTGGTTGCCTTTCATGGTCATTTTGACTTTGGGGAAGAGCTAAAAGTCACTGGTGCTAGACCTGGTGGGTGAGGTGCGTGAAGACGCACTAAAACGTTTTTGTGAGGCTGCCTTTTGGTCAAGGGGCACTTGCAGCAGCTGTCACTGTATTTATCGCCGCTCATAAAGACACTCACGAGAGGACTTCCAGATGGCTTCGGAAAATGGCAAGAATGGTGGGGTAAGTGTATCAGAAGCGAGGGGGAGTGTTTTGAGGGAGATTAATGGCACTGTGGCTTTTACTATAACAAACTGTTTAGTTTACACAGTCACTGTATATTTCAATCATACTGCATAGAAGATAAAACTAAAAGGAACGCAAAGTAAGAATTATTTCAAAATGAGTCTGGTGGTGGTGACGTGGGCCCGGCTCGGAAAGTGAGGCCGCGTGTCCTCCAGTTCTGAGTGGCGGCCACACAGCAGGGCTCCCGTCAGATCATTCGCCAGCAGTGTGTTCGTGTTTGCACACCTGTCCATGTGCGTGTTACAGCTCACAGTCAGAGCAGACGATGACCAGCGTTAGTAAGCTACCCAGACACTGCTTTCCTGTGGGACTCCCGGTGTGCCACGGGGCTTCACAACAAACAAAGAGGGGAGCGACGGCGCTTTCCTAAACGCCCCCAAGTTGTCTTGATGGTACGGTTCCAAGGCAGCCAAGTATTGCAGTGAAAAGTTTTTAGGAAAGTGCTCTCACTCCCCTCTTTGTTTGTTGTGAGGCCGAGTGGTACAAGGGAGTCCCACAGGAAAGCACTGCCTGAATGTCGTGCTTTCTGCAGTCCTTGTGGAGTTCAGAGGAGGAAATCAGGAACAAAGGCCTGGGGTGCCCGTCCCGAAAACACAGACTCACCGCTTCCTCGCCTGTGCGTGCTTACTCTGCCCTGGGTGAGGGCATAAGAGCCCACAAGGCGCTGCCCAACCCTCTAAAACTCCCGCGTTCGGCTGCCCTGGTCCTCATGTCACAGACGGCCGGATAGAGCAGGCAGTGGCTGGGTCGCGTGCCCCGGCTCGCACCTGGAGAAGTGGCCCAGCCCAGAGCTAAACCGGGGTCTTCACGACCTAGGCTCCTGCTACTCCCCGCGCAGCTCCCCTCTCTCTGCCGGGCGCCCTGGCTGAGTCTCATCAGATGGGCTCTTTCGAAGGATCAAGTAAAGAAATATTCACGGGGGCCATAATCTGTGGTTGTTGCTCTGGCACCGCTGTGACTGTCGCTGGGGTGTAGAATCTTGAAATAAATTCTCTGTCTGAGGCTCTGTGGTAACATTTTGAAAATACCTTACATGGACTTTGAAAGAGGACACAGTCCGGGACGAGGGACTGGGGAAGAGATTCACCCAGTAAGCAGAGTGGTCACACGTACCATTGCTGCCCCCCAGGCAGAAGCCGGGTCAGAGATGAGCCGAGGTTTGTGGGGTTCTTGTCTGCTTGTATGTGTGGACTTGAAGCTCCCTTAATCGTAGAGTTCGTCCCTCCCCCACCAAGGGAATGCCCAGTAAGCACACTGAGGAGGAAGATTTTCGTCTCCTGGAGAATGTTTTCTTTGTTTCTCTATCCTTGCGATTCTTGCTGCTGCAAAGACTGATATTATATACCTGCAAAGTAATTTTCATGTGTTCGCAGAAATAAGCGGGAGTCTTGTTATTTTAAAATTTGACTCCTTAGAACACAGCGGAACAGACGGTGCTGGCTCTGAGTTCTGCCTCTGAAGCTCAGTGTGTGATCCTCTACAGATGGCCGAGTCTACTCTATCCTTCACATTCCTCTTGCACAATGAGGGTGATGCAGGGGTGTGCCCGTGCGTATTACCGCCAGGTGCACTGCAGGAGCAGGGCCGGTGCCTGCCGAGTGTCCGTGGCCCTCTGCGTCGGGGTAAGCAAGCTAACTGAGCCAAATCTAGCTTGCTCCTTGTTTTTGTAAATGAAGTTGGATTGCCACACTTACTCCTTTACATGCTGTCTGTGGCTGCTTTTGCAGGAGCAGAGCAGAGTGGGGTAGTTGTGGCTGAGAGACCGGCCTGCAGAGCCTTAAACATTTACTCCCTGCCCTTCCCAGGGAAGTTTGCACCGTGCCTCATCTGAATGGTAGTCACTGTGACAGCCGTTGCTCTTCTGACACTGTTGCCTTACCTAGTAGTTTTTGTTGGGATGGTGGAAATACCCACTCCGACCGTCACTGGGACTTCACAGAGATGGGCTGCAGTTTGATCTATCCCCAATGACTGTGTAAACCAAATGTGTTTTAACTGAATTAGTGAGGGTTCTATTTCAGTGTTTACCTTACAGACAGAAAAAAATTCAAATTATTTTCTCCCTTTGAATGGGAAAACTAATGCTATGTTATCTACGGCTCCCTGATAATTTCAAGCACTGGAACACGCGGCAGAATTTCCCCTTTGAAGTTGATGTTTCTATCACTTAATTATATGGAACTTTCCTGAAATGTGCTATAAATATGCAGCACCCTGGTCCTGCCTAATTGGCTCATGTCTGTTCGGATTCAGGAAGGACCAATGTTTATCTGACAACTTTTGATCTCCAAATCTTCTAGAAACAGGCATACGTAAGCCATTTCCACAGTTTCCTGGACTTTGGTGTATCAAAACCATCACCATAGATATAATCTCTTTGTTTCTTTTCTTAGCAAAAGCCAGGAAAGAGGATGCCGGTGGACTATTTTATCACCAGTAGCATTGTTAACAGTAGTGTTAAGATAGAAGACTTCAAAAATGATTCCTTTTAGATTAGATTTGAATTTAAGCTGGTTTTCATTTGGCCAGGCCTCCTTGTCATTTGAGCAGGATTTGGGGAGTCCAGGGAAACGCCTTTTTCCTGATTGTTTTAATGAGAGAGCAAAGAGTAGGTTTAAAATACCCTCAAGAGTCTCCTGGGAAAGAGCTCAGTGCCGTGCCGAGGCAGCCTCGGGTGCTTCTCCTGTCCTGCCGTGCTGTACCTATGTCACCAGGTCTAGGACGGGCGCTGTCTCCTAGTGGGCAAGAGCACAGGACTGGCTCTGAGTTCAGTTCTGTTGTACAGCCGGGGCGAACCCCCTTGCGGCTCAGGTTTCTGCAGCGTGTTGAGGCGGTAGTAGTGCATCCTTCCTGGTTCGTCCCAAAGAACTCAGCAACCCGCTCTGCCCAGCGCGGCCGGCGTGTGATGAGCGCTGGGCGGCCCCCGTGCCCCCGTGCCCCTGTCTGCATCATCAGGAGTGCTCCACTTGCCTGGAGTGCGGGGGCTGCTGACAGGGAGCGACTGTGGAGCTTGACGTTCCGCTTTCGCCGCTACCTGGCCGCTGGAGTAGCGAATATAACTCGACCTTATCAAGCCATACGTTAAGAGAAGCAAGTCGGACATGCAGCGCAAGTATCGCATGGTTTCTCTTCTGTGAGAAACGCAAAGTATAGAAGCGCAAAACAGAAGCGAGAAGAACCAGGGGTGTAGATCGCTTGTAATGGGAAGGGGACTGTGAGGTGGAGCGAGCGGGAGGAAAGGGAGAGGGGCCGGGAACAGATGGAGACGTGCTCTCTACCTGCACCCGTCTGCGGAACGAACATCATCATGTGCACTGTGAACGCGCACTGCTCCAAATAGAGACGGAAGGAGACGGAAGTGCTGGTGGTGCGGGGGACTCGAGGCCGCCGAGGGAGAGAGTAGTGGCCCAAGAACCAGGAAGCAGGTGCAAGGGCACCGCATTCGTCTCTCATCTGTCGACCCTGCCCAGGCCCCCTGTGCTTTTATCTCAGCCGCGGCAGGGTGAGCTAAGATCCCCTGATCCCACTTCACAGACGGGCAAACTGTTTCAGGGACATTAGCTGATGGTCTCCAGCTGGTGCGGTGGCCCGGGACTTGAACCCTGTAGGGTCAGACCCTGAGATGCGTTCTTTCTACGCTCGCTGCTGAGCCAGCTGCTGACTTCCAGCATCAACCACCTTCCTGAATATTGTCAGAATCAGTTAATCTGTGTGTGTCTTGTCTGTCTTTTAAGAATTCGCTCACTGACTAGTGTCAAGGAAGCTGGGGGAATGTGTGTATCATTTCAGCTGGGTCACCAGACCCTTGTAGGGGAGAGGGGAGAGCGAGGAGCCGCTCGGCGATAACGCGGGGTTTTGTCACTGCATGGCTCCGTATAATTTAAATGTCATCCGTGTTTCCTTAATTGTTGACAGGACTGCAATCTTTATGTACTTTCTCTTCGGAAACATTAATGTCAGTGTACGTCTTATTCAAACATCACCCCTTAAATCAAAATGCCATACTTGGCCAACTGAAACCATTAATAAATCAAAGAGACGAGATGTCTTTGAAATAGGTGGAGTATCCTGATCTTGGACCACACCGTCCTGGGAGTTTGAATTTAAGAATGTGACTTCTGATGGGGTCTCTCTCTCTCCCTAGCTGTCCCTGCCCAAACCCCACAGTAGCACCAGTTATTTACTTCATGACATGGACCTTTGGGATTTTGTCTGGACCGAGTCTGTGGGAAAGGTGGGAGGGATGTATTTAATTCTCTGACCCCTGGTGGAGCGTGTTTCAGAGGCAGAGATAATCTCAGTGCTCTAGCTCCCCATGTAGTTTGCCCTATTGGGGCTCAAATGATAATTGCTTATCGCTGTCCTTTTCTGAGCATCACATTTTTATGTAGGAGCAGAGATCGGTAAACTTCCTGTGCAAGAAGGACAGCAAATACTTTAGACTTTGCCAGCCATAGATTTTCTTTTGCATTTGTAGTCCCAAAGCAGCCACAGACAATACATAAACAAATGGGCCTGGCTGTGTTCCAGTAAAACTTAATTTACAAAAGCAGGCAAGGGGCCAGGTTTGGCTAGTGTGCCGTAGTTGGCCCATTTTAGACTTAGAGTTCCTTAGTGCCTTCATCTAACTCACTTCTTTCAGCCATGTGTAAAGGATCTGCTTTATAAAGCACTGTGTTGGGAGCCGTAGATGCAGGCAGGAGACGTGGTCTTGCTGTAAAGAGCCCCTCACCTGCTGAGAGACCAGTCCTAACCAGTTGCGGGGAGTGTGAGCCCCAGGCATGTTCACCTCGGGACCTGGAGTGAGCTCTCAGGCCTCCTTAGGAGGTCGCTCCGACATCACAGGTTATGAGGCCTCATTTATAAAAAGGCTGCATCAGGGCCTTCACCCTCGGTGGGAACTGGGAGCGATAGACGTGCAGCAGGTCCTGCTAATGGGGTGAGGCCTAGGGGTGCAGGCTGTGCTGGGTAAACTGAGGCTGGAGAACTCGGTGCACATACTCAGGGGAGAGTTCATGCTCTGACTGGCTCTGTGAGTGTCCTTCACTTGTGGTGTGCGGGGCGAGCTCCGGCCCAGCCTCTGCCAGATCCGCGAAGCTGGTGGAGCCCTGCTGGGTCTCCTCAGGATCCCAGCCCCTCAGTTCTGCACCTCTCGTCTCTCTGCTTTCACAAACCTGAACGCAGGGTGCCTCTTTGAGTTGGTATCAAGTCACTGTCTTCATTAGCAACGTGAAGCTGTTATTGATGCTGTTTGAAATAATGATGCATCCTATGACTGATGGTGACTTTTCTCACCAAGAAATAGAGCATATCTAGGATTTATGGGTTATTTAAAATAAGCCAACTGCTCCTGTGCTTCTCTCTTCCTTCTTGGTCTCCTCCTGCGCTGGTGAGCACCTGTTTTGTTCTGGGAAGTGGTTTAGCTGCCTGGTATACGGGCAGGCAAGGTCTTGCCCTTATGGATAATCGGGCGCTTGGTGCAGACAGGACAGAAGACACGTAAGCAGATGTGGGAGGGAAATAAACGAAGTAGATGGGCGTCGATAGTTACCGGCAGAGCGGGGCAGGGCAGGTGCCCCGGCAGTGATGTTGAGCAGAAACGAAGTGAAGAACGGGAAGGGGTCCGGGCTCGGGCGGGAGGAAAAGCCCCGTGGGGTGTGGGCCCGGCAGGCGCAGGGCAGGTGGGTGGCCACAGAGTAGAGTGAGGAAGAAGCAGGCCGGGTAGCTGGGTCACGCAGGGCTTCAGGACCAGAGGACAGAGTTTGGATTCCACGCTGTATGAAATGAGACCCACAGAGATTTCAGGCTGAGCAGCATCTTCAGGGCACTTCCTTACCTGATAGGGTTTTCCTGGCTGCAGGTTTCAAGGGCAGAGCCCAGGGATCCGGAGTGAGGAGGAGAGAGCTCCAGGCTGGGTCTCGGGAGGCCCCAGGACCCTCCTCATGTCACTGTGTATCTTGGCCGATTTCTTTCCCTCTCTGAACTTCATCTGCCTCATTTGTAAAGTGAAAGAGAACCAGCGTACGCTTGTGAGATGTGCTGTGTGTTCGTGGGGGTTTCACCGGGGGAACCGGCTAAAGTCCGCCTGCTGCGTGTTCCCGGAGGTCACGTCCCTGGAGGCCCGGCGGATGGCCGCATTTGGGTGTGGGGCAGCCTCACTTCCCTGCTGTGGCTTCCCGTCGCTGTGCTCGTGGGCTTTGATAAGCAGCACCTCGTTAGAGAGAACACTGCTCGTCTCCGCATCCTCAGGTGAACCCCCGGGGGCTCCCCGGCAGTGGCTGTGAGGCCACACCTTAAACCGCCAGGCGCTGACCGTTGTGCTGTGTCCCCCCGTTGCCCGTTTTCCATCCCTGTGCTTGGCAGAGCCCTGTCACCAGTTGTCAGACCACATTCCTCGCTGGGCACAGTAGGTACAAGGCAGGTCCGGACCTCACCCTGCGCTGCACTCTCCACGTCTGATGTTCGGCTCACTGCGTTGCCTTTTCCGCATTTTTACTGAAAGTAGCTGGCCGCTGATGCCCCGTTGCACCTGTGACACACAGGGCTTTCCAAGTTTTCCCTGTAGCTTTTCCTCTTGCTCACTTGCTGCAGCCGTGCACCACTGGGTGTGGCTTCCTTTGCGCTGGCCTTTCCCTACCTGGGCTGTTCTCCCCTGGTGACTGCATGGCTCTGGCTTTCTCACTGGCTTCAGACTTCACGTAAGATGCTGCCGTCTCAGTGGAGCCTCCCTTAAAGCTGCTGTTTTGAAAACAGTGGTCAGGATGGACTTCATGAGAAATGGATCACTTGAATATGTCTAAGGTATCGGCAGCTGAAGAACATTTGGCCTGAACCCAGCCTCGGATGAAAGAGTAAAGAAGTGTTCTAGGCAGAGGAAGGGAACCAGTGCAAAGGCCCTGGGGTAGGATGCTCACAGAACACAGAGAGGCTGGGGTGGCTGCATCTAAAGAGTGGAAAGCAGGAGTAGGTGAGCCTGTGGAGGGTGGAGGAACCTGTGGAGGGTGGAGGAACCCACTGATGTGGTCCCCCTAGAAACTGGCCGCTCCAGTGTGGCCCCGGGAGCAGCAGCATCAACATTATTAAAATGAGGAATCTCCATTCTGACTACAGACCTACTGGAGAAGAATCTGCACTTGTTTGGGCTTCACAGGGATTTCTGTGCACATTAAAATTTGAGCAGCGTGGTCGTAAATCTTGCTCCGCATAGAGTGACTTGCGCCCAGTGCCTTCCGCTGTCACCCGCTGCTCCCTGCTCAGGCTGAAGATCAGTCCTGCCCCGGTGATTTGAAGCATTTCTGTAAAAGTCAATTGCTTTTCCTTTAAAAAAAAAAAAAAAAGGAGCGGGCTGAAGTAGAGGCTTGGGCTGTCACACACTTCTCTAGCAGTTGCTGGCCTCTTGCTTGGGGGATGTTGCCTGTTTCCTCACTTTAGAAGCGAACATGCTCAGTCTTAGTGCCTTCCAAGGTAACGTAGCACCTTGTTCAGAGTGTGTGCGCGCGTGCGTGCTCGCGCATGTGCACACGTGTGCACGTGTTCACTTCCATCCCACCGTTCTTGACGGCTGCACCCGTCTCTTCCATATGTTGATGCTTCTTCGTAGTTTGCAAAGAGCTTTTTTTCCCTATGTAACCAAAGTATTGAAAACACGAAGTTATTAACACACCAAAAAATCCAATCAATCAGACGATTATCATCTAATGTTTTAATGATCACATTTTTAATCCAATTATGCACGTTTGAATCTTTCAAATTTTCTTTAATTAAAACTTGCCTCCTGGCACTGCTGTCAGAAATAAGGAATTGAGCAGAATCAGCCAGATACAATTTAACGTTGGAGGAAGCTGCAAGGCTGACTGGGCCGCGCTGGGTCTCCTGGTTGACCGTGACTGTGCAGCCCTCATACAGCATTTGCTAATTGATAAGAAGAATTTAATCATCTCCAGATATACTCCGTTTGCGTTCAAATAAGGTATTCCTTTTTCTAAATAAACCTCCTCTAACTGATTATTCATATTGTCGTTCAAAATGCTTAAAAATGAAAGACAGAGTTGGGTGAAATGTAGACTACTTAATACAGTGTGTATTTAATATAAAAGTCATACATTATTCATTTTGGCAATTTGAATAACTTTGAATTTAGCATCCCTGTTCCCCATCTTTTCCTTTGATGAACGATTAATTATTAAAATATAATATTGTCTGCATGCGGCACCCAGGATCCTTGAAGGAAGAAGAGATTCACTCTCTTCAGTTCTTTCACCTGGCAGTGCGCAGCTCCTGCTTATTACGGTGTAGTGGAGTGAATGGTGGGGTAAGTGCAGTGTGTCAGATACTTTCCTCAGCTGGTAAGTGGCTGGAGTAGGAATGTTCTGAATTCGAAGGACTAATTGGATAGGAGATGGAGAAGCAGCGTTCTGCTGGGGTGGGTGTGGAGTCACACGGCCCGCTCGCCCCACGATCTGTTTCACGGCCCTTCGGCACTTAGCTTGGCTGGGCGTCTCCCTGATCACTTAAGTAACATCAGTTCCTTTAACACACGGAGCTGCCTTACAAAGTCCACACTCTGCGTTTCACAGATGAGGAAATGCTGCAGACAGAGCGGATCACACACTCTGGGCCGCCCTTGAGGAGACCAGTGGGATTCACATTCCAGGCGCAGGCTCCCGCCCATCCACCCATTTTCTAAGTCCTGCATTCTGCAGCTGGTGCTCATGAAGTCTCTGATCTCAGCTGAACGGTGTGGTGTGGCGCGGCCTTCCTTCCTCCCCGCGGCTGCGGTCAGGAGACCGCAGTCCTGGGTCCGACCCTTAAGCTCCCCGGCTCCATGTGTGCAGGACTGGACACGTGGCTGAAGGTGACCCCAGTGTGCGTTAGGGCACTCTGCACCCCCACTTGTCAGCTAAGCGCTGCCTGGGAGACAGAGCGGGAAGTAGGGTGTCCAGAAAGGGCAGTATACACTGACAGTCTGTTTGAACTTAAAAAACTGGCCAGGGGAAAACACCTGGAGAGTTAATTCTCTAATGCGGTTGTTATGGTTTGTGTCTGGGTGTCCCCCCAAAGCCTCAAGCGTCCATGGTGCAGGCTTTTAGAGTTTGATGGGTGTGAGAGCTACACCCACCCTGGGGTGGATAGTTTGCATATGTAAGGGAGAGGAAGAAGCTGCCTGAGGCCATTCCTCCCCCATTCCTTCCTGGTGTGTGGTTGTTGCTTTGCTGTGTTCTGCACCAGGAGCTGTAGCCCTCTGCCATGTGCCAGTCTGCCTTGTAATCTGCCAAGTATGGACTGAAACCTCCACAAACTATAAGCAAAATAAACCTTTCCTTCCTTCATTTTGGGCATCAGGTATTTTGTCCCAGCAACGAGAGAAAAGTAACCAAGACAGCGGTACTCACAAAATAAACATCAGTAGTGGTGGTGCTGGAACGTGTGGTGAGCTCCCCTTCCCTTGACCCTTGTAGGTCTGGCTGTGACTCACTAAGTTGACTTTCCAAAACCCAGGAGCCTTCCCGACACTTGCATTAAAACAGTGAGCAAGATGCAGGCTGAGAGCTAAATTTACCCCACTGCCTGCTTTTGTGTGCGTCTTAAGCTAAGAGTCCTAATTAAATGAAATGCTATTTCCCCACCCAAGAAAATTGTTTTCTTCTCATTAAGTAGATGTATGTTTTGAAGAGTGTACTTAGTTTTTATTAATGTTTTCAGTGTTGTTAATAAAGTTGTGGAAATGAGTTCATTATATAAGCACCTACGAGCTGGGCGTGGTGGTGCACGCCTGTAATCCCAGCACTCAGGGAGGCTGAGACAGGAGGATCTTTGCAAGTTTGAGATCAGCCTGGGCTACAAAGTGAGCTAAGGACCAGCCTGAACTGCATAGCGAGACTCTTTCTCAAAAAGACTAAATAAATAAGTAAATATAAGCACCTACGTAACACCTCTGATTTTGCCTCTTGCACTACAAAACCTGAAATCTATCAGATACTTTGTAGAAAATGTTTGTCAGCTCCGGTTTAAAACATGGAATGACCGACCTGTTTGCTCTGAGGCAGGCCCTGTATTAACCCATTTATGCTGAAGATGGTAATGTTTTAAATTTCTGGGTGGAATTTGTACGTGTTACCTTGAAAAATTCAAGGAAAGGAGTTTGAAGAGAAAAAAATTCTCTTATGTTCCACGAACGTTACAAAATGGAGCACCAGGCAGTGCAGCCTCGAGGAGCTTACACTGAGTAACTTCCTTGCCTCAGCCTACCCGATACCCTCAGAACTGCACATCGTGGAAGTAGCTCGGAGATGTTGAGGCCTCTGCCCAGAGTGGCTCAGGTGTTACGTAGCAGTTGGTTCCAAAGCCCATGCTAGGCTCTGACCAGGCTGATGGAAAATATACCAGGCGCGCCTTCAATGCATTAGTAATCTAGGAAGAAGCAAAAAGACGTATGTCCACATCGTTAGAGGAAGTACCTGGTAAGACGTGGGGGCGTCAGGGACAGTACTGACCAAGTGAAGCACAGTGCCCGTCGCTTGTGAGGTGTGCCCACGCCCAGTCCTGCAGCAGCCTGAAGGCTTCCTACCCTGCGTGTGCCCGCGCCAGGTCCGCGCTGTGTTGGGATTTGAACCTGGAAGGCTGCGCCTCTGCTCTTCTCAGCCCTGCGGAAGGGAGTTGTGGGGTGGGTGAGAGCAGCAGTTAGAGGTGAAACGTCCCCGCCGCGCCCCCTGCACTGTTCCAGAGCCCTGGAGTTTTCTAGAGCATTCTGTTGAAGCTTCCCTGCTCTCCTGGAGTTTTTATGTTGGCTCTGTTACTTTCCCCTGACTGCCATTTCCGCAGCCCTGAAGTTCAGGAATTGGACTAAGCTGGTCCTCAGAGTATCCGCAGGACCCGGTGGCTGGACTCTGCATCAGACTCTGTTTGAACAAATGGGGCTTTGGCTGCTAAGGCTGCTGAGCCAGGCTCCTTCCAGATGGAGGCGTCCTAAGATCAGGGGAGCAGGGGGGACACTGTGGAGCCGGTGCTCCCTGACCCTCAGCTCTGTCTCACCTCCAGACTGTGAAAGCCAGAGCCGCCTCTGAGCCGGGGGTGGCCAGGGACGGAGAAACCTATGGCACCACCCCGGACCCTGCCAGGGTCATGAGCCCACCCTGAACACCCTCGTCCTGGTGCTGCTGGCACAGTCGGCACTGGAGACAGCTCTGCCGGGGTTGGCCTGAGGTTTCCCGAGGACACAGTCTGCAGTCCAGCACCCTGACCCTGAGGAGGTCCAGGGGAAATGTCAAGTTTTTCAGATGGTTCAGTTTAGGACAGTTGATCCTGAGGGAGGCTGAGGGGCTGCAGTAATGCCCCAGGGGTGTCGGGGAGGTGGCGGTTTTGCGCTAGCTATGCCAACCTGTACACACCCTTTGTCACTTGCGGCTTGTGTTGGCTGTTTACACAGCTCAGAAAGCCCAGCGGCAGCAAGCAAAGGCCAAAATACTTCCTTCTCCTGGCCAACCCGGTCCCAGTCAGGCATCCTTTAGAGAGGTTCCCCCAGTCACTACAATACTGATAACCAGGTTTGAAGACTTTTGCATTTATTAGTTAATACTTAGTTTCTCCCTTGGAAAAAAATGGATCAGAAACATCTCTAAGAATCAGCTTTGGGGACTGGGGATTTAGTTCAGCAGCACAGCGCCTGCCTGGCAAGCGCAAGGTCGTGAGTTCAATTCCTGGTACCGGAGGAAAACCCCCCCCCCCAAAAAGAACCAGCTTTGGTTTTTGAGCCTTATGAATACTTGCGATCACTTCCCTGACGCACGGCAGTGGGCTTCACTCTGTAACCTCCATGTGCCTTGACTTGCACATGTGTGAAGTTGGAGTTTGAAAGCGCACACTGTAAGCGCACACTGTGTAGACCACGGAGATGAGTGCGCGTGGGGGTGGGGAAATGAAAGGCTGAACTCCGAACCTTCTAGTTTTGTATTCCGGCTCGGTATGTTGGGATCATAACAGGATGAGCTACTGAAGTGTCGAGTGAGTGAAAATTCTCAAGCTCTTTCGGTACTGCCTGGCATGGTAATCAGTGCTGTATAGATGTTTACAGCATCTGACCGGAAAAGCCAGGTGCTCGCTTCTGCAGCGTGTATAGTAAAGTACAGTAAAGCCCAAATAAACATGCCTTACTCAACTATGCTCTTCCAGTGGAAATTACAATTTCATCCATGCTGACACAATTTCCATTGGGCTTTCCCGTTATCCCCCAGAAGGAAGACCCTTTGTGTTAGGGGTAGATCCAAGGCCTGCCCTGGTTGATCTGGAGGGACAGTGAAGAAGAGGTGATTCAGGGGCTGAGGATTTAGCTCAGCGGCACAGCGCCTGCCTGGCAAGCACAAGGTCATGAGTTTGATTCCCAGTGGGGGCGGGGGGACCAAAAAAAAAAAAAAAAGAAGAGGTGATTGAAAGCTTGGAAAGAATGTTGCCTTCGGCACAGGTGTGTCTGTGCTGTTCGTTTTCAGCCCTGAAGAGCAGGTGAAGCCATTAATAGGAGCCCCCAAGCGAGCCATTAGCTGGCCTCTCAGAGAGCCAGTACATCTTGAACAGGGATGAAAGAGAGACTCAGATCAAAGCAAGGGCGACTTCTGTGATTTGTGGAGAAGGCCGGATGACCCCCTGAACCTCCTGGGGTCCGTACCCTAATCTCAGTGGATCTGTTCCTGTCTGCCTCAGAACCTTTGCATTTGCTATCCCCATGCACCTAAGATGATCTTCTTTACCTTTTTGCTATTACCATTTAATTTTTGTCCCAGTACCCTCAGCTTCCTTAGTCAGAACTCTGCCATTCCCAGCACCGGGATCCCTGGCTTCGCGGTGTGCCACCTTCATCCGCAGCGTCGTGATACCTGCTTGGGCCTTTCTCTTCTCTGCTGGTTATTAGGAGTTGTGGTTGTTGCGTCTCAACTTAACTATCATTCTTCCATTGCAGCAAAGACATCTCCATTTTGGTTAAAAAGATAAAAAGAAGCCTGTTTCTGGGGCATTTTTAAAGTCACTTACTGAGATACTGAGGACAGAACAAGGGCTTCCTGCATGCTAGACAAATATTATACTGCTGAGCTGCATCCCCAGACCTCTGTAAATTTTATTTTGAGACAGGGTCTTGCTACGTTGCCTTGCAAACTTCCTGCCTCCGCCTCCCATGGTGCTGAGCTTACAGGCACGTGGCACCCCACCTGGTTCAGGGGGTCACTTACAGGTTCAGGACAGTCCCCGGTTAGGTGTCTTTGTGCTGCACGGACCTTGGGTGCAGTCAGGGTGAAACACAGCCGGCCTTGGGCTTGCAGGCCGTTGCTGGCTCCTGGTTTTGTTCTCCTGGTGACTGACACTGTGACCCATAGTTTGTTCTGCTGGTTAGCAGTCTGTAGCTGTTAGACAGAGGAGGGGAGGGTGGGTTAACCAAGGCCTGGCCTGTGTCTTCTCTGCGGAGATGGTACCGTGCTAGAGTGTGTTGCTGATTTTTCTGGGGCTGAGGGACCGTCGCGGTGCTCCACCACTGTTCAGCATGAAGCCTGTTCTAAGAAATGTCGTGTGGTGCTGCTGTCCTCAGAGCACACCCCAAGAAGTGCGGCCGGGTTTTCTGCCACCACCAGATGCCGCTGTTTACGCAAACAGCGCTCTCAAGGCTGGTGCTGTGGCGCCCTCAAGCGTCTGACGGCGTGTCTGCAGCACAGTGTGACTTACAGTGCTCTTTCCGTCTGCTTTCCCCACACAGAGAAGGAGACCTTCTTGGACCCTTTCGTCCTCCGGGACCTCCTGCCGGCATCCCTGGGCAGCTACTACCGGTACACCGGTTCTCTGACCACCCCTCCGTGTAGTGAAATCGTGGAGTGGATCGTCTTCCGGAAGCCTGTACCCATCTCTTATCACCAGGTAGAGCCGCTGCCCCGGGGGGCGCCTCCTTTCCCTGATTTTATGTCTGCCTAACTCTGCAGCATTGCTAGGGGACGCTGCAAGGTTTTCGCTTTGCGTTTAATCTTCCGCACTTCATTGATTTCTTCATTTATCCCATCAAAAATGTTTTTGAATGCAAAAATAGTGAAATGTGAAATATGGGTGCTAAGCTAAAAATTAACTAGCAGAGGGGAATTTCAGTGTGACACGAGGCACTGCGCAAAGACTCCGTCTTGGAGGTAGTAGGCGCCGCCCATGATATTTCACACCGGAGACTGTGCCAGGCTTTTCGAATGGCCAGCCTGTGTGCGCCTCATGAACTGCAGACTTCTGAGGTGGGCACTCTTTGTCCCCCATCTCATGGAGAACACTGAGGGTCGTGGAAGGTCAGGAATTTTCCCAAGATCTCACGGCTGGTATCCAACGATGGCGTCTGATTGAAAAAAATAAAAATTCTCAGATCACGGAGCCCATCATAGTTGAGAAAAAGCAGAGGTTTGCAAACACAAGGTAAGTAAAACATATCATGGATTGGGCTTTTTCTGAATGACACACTTTACTAAGCACTTTACATTTACCAGCCTAAAGCCGCTGTGAGTTGGGTATCACAGCGACTTGGCCCGCACTGGACAGTTGGATGTGAGGAGGATGAGGAACGTGCCCTGGGATCGTGGCTAATGAGTGACAAAGCCAGGAGCTGAGAAAGAACATCCTAGTTCTCAGAAATTCAGCATGCACTGGGATCTGTAAGAAAGGGACCTTGAGCCAGTAATCAGCGCTGTCTAAGAATGGAAGATTCTGCTCAGGACCTTGCTTGGAAATGACCCGCAGGCATCCCACCAGCTTCACAACAAGGGCAGCAGTGTGGCGGGTGGGAGGGACTTGTGCATTTTGACGAATGCCAGGAGTGTAACTAAAGACACTGGCAACAAGCTTTTGAGTCTGGCCGGCACGGGGAACAGCCCCAAGGTTGTCCTGACCAGGGTAGAGGGGACGGAGTAGGCAGTGGGGAAAGGACAGTTGTTCCGGTCAAGTTGTTTCCGGATGCAGGAAACTGCCCTGAGGCGGCTCGTGTGGAAGGGATGTTGTGGAGGAGCAGCCGTCGGTTCCGAGAGGAAGGAGCCGAGCCGTGTCCTGAGCAGCGCTGGAGCTAGAAAGCCAAGCACGGGGCTTCCTCTGGGTCTTGCAGCGCCCGTGCCGTCTCTTCAGTCTTGGACTTTGTGACGTAGCTTTAGGACCAGTTCTGTACTTTTTAAAATTCTGGACCCTGCTTCCTCCTGGCTTGCTTTCTGTTGTTCTCACGGCCCCAGGTGGGTCTCTGGTGTCTGTTGTTCTTTAGACAAAAGGGTTGCTTACCCCACCTCACCAGAGTTGGGGTCTCAGGTCAGGTTCTTTTTTTTGGAGGGGGTGGTCTTTTTGAGACAGGGTCTCACTATGCAGTTCAGGCTGGCCTTGAGCTCACTTTGTAGCCCAGGCTGGTCTCAAACTCAAAACAATCCTCCTGCCTCAGCCTCTCCAGTACTAGGATTACAGGCATGCACCACCACGCCCGGTTTAAGGTCAGGTTCTCAAGAAGATAGTTCTACGTAGACATTGGCCACTTACCTAATCAGTGGGCCCTGAGTCGTGGTCTGTCTTAGATAAGCCATCCAAGATTATGGAGCGTGTCCACACACCCAGGGCTGGCTCTCTGGGGGAGATGGAACAGGTTCTTGAGAAGGCTGGGGCAGGGGGACATTACCCTCCTGGCAGAGTGAGGCAGCGTTGGGCCAGGCCAGACGGATTTATGTGGCCTCACTGCTGCAGACATTCTGAAATACTTCCTTTTAATTTCACTCTGACCAAAAAAGCAAGGACTGGCAATTTGGTTTCTGAACAGGATCTGCCAACCATAAGCAGAAAATGAAATAAGTTTTCTTACTAGTGGTGAAACCAACATTGTTTTATTAAAGAAAATATAACAGTTGAAATATGTACTTCTGCAAGGTTGAGGGAAGAACTTTCTAAGGGATCCGTTTTGTCATTTAAACAAATGCTTTTTGTCATCGCGGATTTAAAGGTTTGAGATAATTTGAGAAGTACAGGTTTGGGCATTTTTGGGTAGGATTTCAGATAAAGGAAGAGGCGGAGGGTGGCGGTGAACTTGCGGGGGACAGTGGAGGAGCGTTAACACGCACCGCGTGTTGTTACAGCCCCAGATAATAGTGTCTGAGCGGAGGGTACAGTTTGGGGCTTGGCGGTCTGCTCACGTTGGCTGAGTGGCTCTTTGCCACTCAAAAGCATTTGATGTTTGATAACTAGAGCCTTAGACAGTACTTGGTACCTATTTTCCCACCTACCCTGGGGTTCTAAATGGAAGAAATAGTGGACGCGTTTGCTTTGCCTTCCGTTAAATGACCTTTCTGTATGGTATCTCAGGGAAGCTGAAGAAATGCATTCATCATATTTGCCTCCCAGTTGCTTTACAACAAACTGTCTTTGAATAATCTTCGCTTTCACCAGGTGCCGCTTTGTTCTTCCCTGGGTCTCTCCCACGGGAGGAAAACAGCTCACATTCAAGTGGCCGGACGGACCCTTGCTGTCCAGCTCTGTGGAGGTCGCAGCTGTGTCAGCCCTTACCAAAGAAAGCAGCAGCCATCCAAGTGTTATCACTGCAGCCCTCCCCACCCTCACCCTGCCAGCGTTGTCTTCCTGAAAGTTAGCACAGAATGTTCATTTCAAGAAGGCGAACAGCCAGCTTGGAAAAGCCAAGTAGTGAGGAATTCCATGTCAGCTTCCATCGGAGAGAAAACGCTCCCAGTCTTTCACTCTTCCGATTTTCAGAAGCCTCCGCCTCTGCTCCCGCCCCTAACGCGCGTGGGTGCCTGTAGGCGGCACTCCCCGTAAGACACGGCGCTTAGCACGAGCTGCTGAGGCCTGGGTGTGGGTGTCTTTGAGCCCTTCCGGAGGACGCTGGAGCGAGCGCTGCTTCCCCTTCTGTGCTCTCTTGTCAGTGGCGTTGTCCGGTCAGACCAGCCCCGTGGCCGGTGAGCTGTGCTTGTGGCGAGTGTGCGTGATCTTCCAGACGAAATCTGGTGTTGCCAGCGGAATCACACGCCGGCTCGGTCACAGGTGCACAGTATGGTGTACGTGGCTCCACTGAGCCGCTCCTGTGAATGCCAGGCGGAAGTCAGACCGCGACCTTTGCACCCAGTCAAAATGGCAGCACTCGGGCTTGGTGTGGGAGGTGAAGGGTGCAGAACTAGCCAAGGAGACGGTACCTAGTATGTGTTCCTGACCTCTCAGGTCATGGTTATGTGGGAGTGCGCTGTACTGGGTTTGTTTTGTTCTAGAGCAGTGTTTCTCAAGTGGAGTTTCTCGGGCCACTGGCCTCATCCCAGTGCCCCTTTGTCCGCACGCTTGCCTCCTGTAGGGTAAAATATTAGACCTGTTATTTTATCCAGCATGAGTTTTATGTAAGTGCTTTCCAGGGGTGCTATTGAAAAGGCAGTATGGGGGCTGGGGATATAGCTCAGTGGCAGAAGCGCCTGCCTGTCAAGCGCAAGGTCGTGAGTTCGATCCCTGGTACTGCAAAAAAACAAAAAACTAAATAATTTTTTAAAAAGGCAGTATGCAAGCTAGGCGTGATAGTGCATGCCTTTAATCCCAGCACTCTGGGAAGCTGAGGCAGGAAGATGGCAAGTTCAAACCCAGCTTGGGCAATTTTGCAGTATAGAGAGACCTTGTCTCAAAATAAAAAATAAACTAACAAAAAGGTCTGGATGTGTCCAATTTGCCTTTAGATGTTTGTTTGTTTTTTTTTTTTTTTCTTTTTGGAGGGCAAGTGGCTAAACAGTAAAGTGAAATAGATAGAAAAGGTATCTGCATGACCCTCTTTGAGTTAAAGTTACCTGCTCTTTTCATAAAGACTAGAGCATCTTTGGCATTAAGCCCATGTGCTTAGGAGGCAAACTTCCCAAGTTCCATTCTCGGCTCCATGCTTTGGCAAAATGCTAAACTACTCTGCTACTTAATACCTCAGTTTTGCCGTCTGTTAAATGGTCACAATAGAGGTGACATAGCATTTAAATGAAGGGGTGTCCCTGAAATGCCTAGACCTAATGCCTAGCACCAGAACAAGTGCTTGGAAGGTTAATTAAGTGGGGCTTTGTTGCTGCTATTAAATGTTTGCCAGTCCTGTAAGGTGGTGCTTTCCAGTAGAAATGAAACATCCACAAACATTATTTTGTATTTTTTACTAGTCACATGAAAAAAAAATCTACAAGTGAAATTAATTTTAATGAGCTAGTTCACATATCCAAACTACTATGGTTTCCAGGAAGGCTGGCCCCATTTCTAATGGAATAGCTGTGTGTGGCCGCTGGCGTCACAGCTCTGAGGTGTAGCTCAAGACCTTGACGTCTGGAATGAGGCACTTACATCAGAGTTTCCGTCCAGCACTGTGGGGTGTGCAGTGCGTGGGACAAGATGATCACTAAGTAGTGAGCTTCGGCGGCCACCATCAACCCGAAAGAGCTCACTTTGCTCGTTGACTGTGATGCAGTGACTTTCTCTCTGCAGAGGACCTCGCTGTAGAGCCACCCCGGGCCCAGGAGGGACAGGGGGCTGCATTTAGCACGCTCTTCTCAGCTTCCATTTCTGCAGCTGCAGTTCAGTAAGCTGGGGTGCTCCAGGGGCTGGGCATTTAAACAAGTTTCCCCGTGACCTTCGGTGAGACGCCGCAGTGCCTGACGTGTACTGTTGGGGTGGCTATTGTGCTCGTAATGGACCCCAGTTCTGTTTCATTGCCACTGTGTGTCCGTCCCTCAAAACGCTGCTTTTCAACCTCGTAGTGGTTCACCATTCCGCTCCTTTCGGTTTCTGTCCCTTCCGCCTTCAGCCGCACGGCCCCTCCGCACATCTTGGGGACCCACGCTTTGCTGCATAGGACTGGCGTGAAGAGATTTCAGCTCTCCTTTGATTCCAACCAACAGATTAAAAACTAATTATTCTCTGTAATACTTTTATAATAAAAACTAAGTTGAAGTGATTTATATACACTTCCAGCCAACACATTTGCAATTCAAGGTTAAAATTGTTCTTGAAACAGCACCAGTTAAAATGCAATTACAACTCCCCAAGCAGGGATAAAAAGAAAGAAATGTTTTACACGTTCACTTCAAAAGTTTAAAAGTCAATTTAATATCATAGAAATAAAAACTTTCATTTATTTTTACTAAATGATAAAGACCTCATTAGTTATATTAAAGTAAAGGTAAATTCAAGTGTGTTCATTACCTGCCTGTGTGAAAGCCTCCGGCAGAGGGCTGCGGGCTCTGCGGGGTGGAGCGTGCTTTTCTTGGGCCCCCATCTTGTTCACACGCCCTGCTCCATCCTGGGTGGGGCCGGCAAGGGTGAGTGAACGTTCCCAGTGCTCGATTCCCTGCCTGGAGCAGCCTCGGAGTAGCTAAAGGGAGTTGTCTGGGGGCTTGTATCACTGCGATTTACTTCCCCACTAAGGTGCTTCTCCTGCTGTGAGTCTTACGGGGTGAGTGGCACCTGGGGCACGAAGTCTGAAGAGAGTGAGGAGCAGAGGAACAGGTCAGCGGTTTAGTCCTCACCTCCCTGTGGGTTCCTGTGTGAGTTTAGGCAAGTTGCGCGGTGTCTCCAAGGCTGATTCTCTTATGGTCAGTCATACCGTGAATGATAATAATGCCACCAGCCGCCTGGAACGTCTGTGGTGATTAAGTAGCGGACACTACATTCTGTTTCGTGCACAGTGCCTTGCGCATAGTAGGTGCTCAATAAATATGAGCTAGTGTTAATGTTATTATAATAGTGTTATTAGGGTTACTTTAATGTTACTGTTTTAAGTTAAAAAAAATTAGAAAGCAAAATAATGTCTGCAAAGTGCGAGGCACACATGGGGCACATAACAGACTTGATAAATGTTAGTAGTAAGCAAAGAAGGGAAAAGCATATACAGCACATAGCACCGTATTGTGTCGTACGTGCATGGTGCAGTCCTAGTTACCACATTCCTCGTGAGACGGTACCAGCACTACTGGTGATATGGATGTACACCTACTGTGCGCCAGGAATGACTCCAAATGTGCTGTGTCTAGAAACTCGTTTAATAATAAGAAAAAGAGAGTGATGTCATCTTTGCTATCCAGATAAGGACAGTAAAGCGCAGAAGGATTCAAGAAGGCGACATTGACCAACTTTGGTTTCCAAACAGAATTTTGAACGTAGGTAGCAAGAGCAAGTTTTGAAGTTGGAGACTCAGGCACGGCCTGGATCTTTGAGAGCCCACGATCAAGACTGCGAGCCTTGGAAACAGTAAGAAACAAGCATGCTGTGACCCTCTGTGCTCATTTTAAAGGAGCACTGTGTAGCTTTCAGCCAGCTCTGGAAGGGGGAGACGATGGAGCACCAGACGCGTGGCCCGCTCAGAGGCCCAGGGAGGCTCTGCGGCATCTGTCTCTGGCTCCGGGGTTACCCGGGGCTGCCGCGTCACGCAGTCCAGGGCTCACAGGGTGTTAGCGGACCTCCTGTCTGGATGATTGCTGCTCCCTGCCAGTGTGCCGATTGTAGCCTTCCCTTACCCATCCACGAGCCACCTAATGGCCAACCACGCCAGTCACCAAAGAGACAGGCCACGGGCAGTTTCACTCCCCCGAGGGGAATGGCAGGGTTCTAGTGAATGCTGGCCCCCTGCCGAGGCCATTTGTCTGCTCAGCTAGTCCTCCTTGGGGAGCTGTATTGTGTGACCAGCAAGTGAGGCTATGCGCTGACAGTAAAAGGTCACTCAGGTCATCAGTTCACCCCAGAGCCTGCCCATCTTTCCTCAGCGTCTGTGGGCAGGTTGAGTTAATGACAGGACCAGCGCTTTTAAGCGATAGCGTGTCATTAAACTGTAAGAGCAATGTCAGCGAAGGCATTTTTGTGTTATATTCAGAACCTGCCTCTTTTTACAGTTACGTGACTGACTCTTTCCTGAGGGTTCAGAAATAAACTTCATGGCACTGAGTGCCAGCCGTGAGAGACGCCAGTGCTCTGGAGAACGAACAGACCTGGCCCGGCTGCCCGCTGGCCTCTGGCGCTGGCCTTCCCCGCGTTTCAGGGATGGGGCTTTTTCAGACAGACTGCTGTCTCTCCCAGAAAGTTTCCGGCCTAACTCGCTATGCGTGGCAGCCCAGTCCACATTTTTAAAAAGACTCCGAAAGTTGAGGGCTTCTGCCTTTTATGTGACTCACATTTCTGTGGCTTTTATTTAAGCCAATTTCCTTTTGTTTGGCCTTCGCTAGACAACTGGTCAGCATCCTCCACCTTGGAGGCCTTTCATCACATTCCTCCTCACTCGCCCTTTTTCCAGACTAAACAATTCCACTCCCTTTAACCTTTCCTCCTGGGACTGGTGTGCCATCCTTTAAGCCATTCTCCTTGGTCTTTCCTAGACCGGTTCCACAAGGCCTCTGTCAGTTCCTTTCATAAAATTGAGGGAATTACTTTCTCTAAACAGAAACCTGTCCTCATCGTTGGCCGTGCGGTTTGACTTGGGCAGCCTCATCCAGTGAGTCACGCCCTGGGGTTGAAGTGGTTCTTCAGCGCCTTATTTGTCTTCCTCTTAGGGCCTCATATCGGGATGGTAAACAGCCGGGTCTTTTTAATTTTTCTGTCATGTTTTGCGTTTTCTGTTACAAAGAAGGAAGAGTAGGGAAGGAAGGTCCCTTTGACCGTCCTGCTCCTGTCGCCTCAGGAAGCTCAGGGGGACCCGGCTTCTGCTTGGTTTGTTACCACTTTACTTAAGCAGGAGAGTAAGAGGAGGGCGGAAGGAGAGGTGATTGTTCTTAGCTGAAATCTTTCTGAATTCATTGCTTTCTTACGCAAAAAGAGTTTCACATTGTCAGTAGCAGGCATTTTCTGGGCCACCCTCAGAGGCTGTTGGAAAAATCTGTGGTATTAACTGCAAGCTTTAAAATGACCACCCAGAATGAGCAAAAATTACGTTATTTCTTTTTTATCATTTTTTGTTTTGTTTTGTCTTTTTGAGACAGGTTCTCACTGTGCAGTTTAGGCTGACCATGAACTCACTGTGTAGCCCAGGCTGGCCTAGAATAGCAATCCTCCTGCCTCAGCCTCCCTAGTGCTGGGATTATAGGCGTGCACCAGTATGCCCAGCTTCTTTTTTATCTTTTATTTTATCCGATAGTATTAGTTGTCCTGTGGTCCCTGAAGCCTGAAATAGCCCCTGCCCAGCTGCTTGGAGAGCACTAGTCCTAACTCCAGTTACCTGGTGCCCTGCTCAGCAGAGCGTTAGCCTAGCCCGGAGAAGCTGTAGGAGTCAGAGGGCGGGAGCAGCCCTGCAGTTTCTCTCCTCATTCCGTGCTCAGTTCCCTGCCCCAAGGAGCTAATGTGGCCTGTCGCTGGGCATTGCAGATGATGGTCCATCTCGTTGGTGACGAGTAGTTTTGTGGTCTGATGAGAACAAGTCTGACAGCCAACTCTTCTGTCTCACACACAGTAACACGACCATTCTTAATGATCAGAGTGTTGGGGGCTGCACAGAGAATCCCTTCTGATTATAAAAATCAGGCCCTGGAGCTCCGATTGTTGATTTTTTTTTTTCATTGCTTTCCCCAAAAAGTTTTGCCAGCACTTCTGCGGGGATGTTTTTAATAATAACGCTGGCAAAGTTTGCTTGAAGACTTACCATGTGCTAAGTAACTTACACAGGCGTATTGTTTCAGGAGCCTTAAAAGATAGGCTCTACGTTGCTGGTGTTTTATAGATGAGGAAATTTCCGTTCTAGGAAGCTTCAGTAGTTTGTTGATAATTACCCAGGTGGTAAATGTTGGTCTAGGGCAGTTTAACCTACCAGGTGTTTAGCATCTGGTGACTGGGCTAATTTGGCCCGCAGTTGCCATAGTAGGCTTATTAATAAGGTTTAGATGACTGATACTTACTGAGGTCTTACGGTGTGCCGGGGACTGTTTCGGGGCAGTACATAGCTGAAGTGTTTTGTCAGTACACCGTGTTAACCAGAACGCTGTCGGTAGGTAACGTGCATCGCATCATCGCTCCATCGAGGACGTGGGGCACTCAGGGAAGTCAAGCGACTTGCTCTGGGTCCCAGGATGGGCACGTGTCGGAGGCAGGGCTCGCCCCCAGGTAGTCTGGCTCCAGCTTCACTGCAGTTCGGTGCTCCCGCTTTGAACACTGGAGGTCTGCCAGGGAGACCTGCAGAGGGGTCTTGCGTGAGAGCCACGCTCCAAGTGTGCCTGGCTCGCTGCAGGGTGCTAAGCCGGCTGCCTCCCGGGTACCTCTGCCCTGGCACCAGTGCCTCCTGCCAGTTTGCGTTCTTGTCCCCCCCCCCCCCCCCCTGCTTTGGGTCACACAGCTTTTCTAATCGATGCGGTCTTTTCCTCCTCTCTCTGGTTCTCCCTCTGTTTAGCTCGAGGCGTTTTACTCCATCTTCACCACCGAGCAGCAAGACCACGTCAAGTCGGTGGAGTACCTGAGAAATAACTTCCGACCACAGCAGGCCCTGAATGACAGGGTGGTGTCCAAGTCCGCTGTCCACGATGCCTGGAACCACGACATGGCAGACTTCTTAGAAAACCCACTGGGGACAGAAGCCTCGAAAGGTAACTAAGTACCTGGTCTGGAGGAAGGCTCCTTATCGTAAATTACCTTAAATTGAAAGGAGTTCAGAGACAGCCAAGAATTGGCCCTGGTGGTACGAGCGTATGCCCCCCTGCCAGGAGAATTGTCTGGGTGATAATAGAAGCAGTTGCGGGAATAACTTTGGTTAAACAGATGTGTTAAAAATTGCCCTTTTGACTCGGAATAGATCCGTCATTTTCACCTTGTACTTCAAAACTAATGCACAGTATCTAAAGGAAGCCTTATGGAAAATGTCTTCTTTTCTGTGTCCCTGTTGCATCAAGACTTTTCTCTGAGCATAAATATCAGGACCTTTGAATGGCTCCTGCACCCAGCGCCTGGCGTCCTGCTCACACCCACCCTGGCGAGAACCCCAGGTCCTGCTTTGCGCACCTCCTGAAGTCACGTGCATCTTATGACCGTCTTAACGGTTTTGTCCCCGTGTCTGATGAGCACGAGTTTATCGTTTTCAGGCATCTTAATCTTTTCCATCCCTGCTTTCTTGTGGGAAATGAACACAAATTTCTCTCCCTGAAAACTGGGGAGTCTGATTGTCCCTGACCCCCTTCCCTGTCAGGCTCCGGGGTTTGTCAGAGTTGCGTGAGCAGCTTGGCGGCGCAAGGCTGGTCAGAGTTTTACTACTTGGAAGGAAGGAAGAAGAAGGTGTTTTCTTATGGTATAAAGAGATGGGCATTTCTCAGCCCAGTGTTCTCCTCCTTTGGGAGTAAGCTTGGTAACATGGGAAGGTTCGTGGTGTACTGGAATGACACTATGTCAATAGCAGCATTTGAGCTGGTTGTGGTGCCACACCCACGTAATCCCAGCACCTGAGAAGGCGGAGGCAGGATAATCACTGCAAGTCTGAGGCCATCCTGGACTGCATAGTGAGTTGAAGGCCGGCCTGGACTATATAGCAAGATCTAGTCTCAAAACAAAACCCCAAATAAGAAAAATAGCATCATTTACTAGGAACAACAGGGAATTAAGCTCAGAAACCTGTGAATTACCTTTGTTCAGGCCAGCATAGAAAACCTCACTTGGACTCATTTTTTGAAACTTAGCTAAAAATAAAGAAAATAACAAAACTCACAGGCCTCTTCCCAGGAGAACTTGGTGGAGAAGAGCAGGACTCCCGGGGAGTCGCTGTTCTGTGAGGTGTATATGCAGAAGACACAGGAGCTGGGAGCTCGGGGTTGCTGAGCTGTTGACAGCTCTGCAGCATTTTCCTGAAAAGTGGGCTGAGGGCACCGATGGATATATCCGCTGGGCAGAGAGATTGCAAGGGCCTCTGTTACTCAGCAACAGTAGAGAATGCTATCGCTTTTCTAGCATTAAAGGGTCAAAGTTGGCAAGATCTACTTCCGCTTTGGTCTAGGCCTTGGACCCACCGTTCTTCATTCTTCAAGGTTTGCTGCAGTCATTGTGGCATGGCTGACTCTTACGAGTGTGGCTGCTACATGATTTCTGACCTTTTTTGGGGGGGGGGGGGGGGATACCAAGATTGAGGTACAATCCTGTTTGAATTTCTAACGCTGTAGAGGAGTAAAAGCTTTCCTTCTCTCCTCGGAGGACTTGACGGCTGAGTCTGAAATCAGCTGAGAGTAGGCTGAGTAACAGGAGAAGGGTTCCGGGGTCCCTCACACACGAAGGTTCATCGCACAAAAGAGAAGTGAGTGCCTGTTATGGTTCCATCCCGACAGTCCCCCGAAAGTGTCATGTTCGGAAGTGGGGCTTTTGGAAGGTGCCTGATCGCGGGAGCGCGTTGCTTATCCGTGGGTTCACCCACTGACAAGCGCAGAGGTGAATGTGCCCGCAGAAGGTGGGGCCTGGTGGGAAGGGGAGTGTTACTGGGGTGTACTGTTAGAGGGTAGAGGGTAGGTCTCATACCCTGGCTGCCACCGGGTGAGCAGTTTTCCTCTGCCACGCCTGTCATAGTGCCTTTCTGCCCCGCCAACCACGGACTGAAACGCAAAATCCAGAAACCGAATGACATCTCTCCACTTTGAAGTTGTGGGCCTAGGTGTTTTGTCCCAGCAACACAGTACTGAGAGACCCCGTGGGATCTGGGTGTTTCCTCTCCATAGACGAGGTCAGGAGTTACTGCAGTGCTTAGTAGGGAGTAAATGATTCTGGAAAAGGTGAACGGGCCCCGTGAGAGCAGTGGTAGCCTGTGACCTAGGCCCTGTGGGCAGCCTGGGGCCACATCCAGCCTCCTCTCTTGCGATAGGAGTTAGTTTCCCAGGTTGATGAGACTTCAGGGAGCAGATTCAAGACCGCTGCATTCCTTTTGGAGGGTTGACCTCAGGCAGACAAGGGGAGCTCAGAGGTAGCCCCTCCCCCGTCCCCTGCGTTCACCGGATGCCCTCAGTTTGAGGTCCACACTGGCATATTTGGGTGTTTATTTTCTGAGCTCCTCCTACATATTACTAGAATGGTACATACATACGCAAAAGCGTAGGTGCAGCATGTGCCTGACTTGATGTACTGCCGCAACTGAACATAGCCAGCTAATAAGCACTCGGGTCAGTAAACTAACACCCCCATCGTGCCAGCGTTACCGCACCCTTTCCTGATGGTAGCCGCCGCCAGAGATTAGCTGGCCTCTGCGGACGTTTCAGGGACGTGGAGTCATCCGCGTAGCCTGTCCTCCTCGTGTCTTGCTCTTCAGCTGTGTGTTGGTTTTGAAAGTTCTCAGTGATGTTGCAGAGTCCTGTTTGTTCTTTTCTACTGCTAAATTCCCCTGTGTGACTGTCCCAGATCTCACTTAGCCCTTACAGTGTACCTAAATATATGGGTTATGTCGAAGTTACATTGATCATGAAAAATTCTTAGTGGATTTATAGACACATCTCTAGATGTGTGCCCAGGAATGGAATGGCTACATCCTCGGGTCCATAAGTTTAGGTGTAGTGGGCAATGTTCCAGAGTCACTGAGCACGTAGTACTTTCTTGTAAATGATCATAGAATGTGTGACCTTTTGTCTCTGAGGTCTTTCACTCAAAATAATATTTTTAAAATTCATATGCATGTGGGAACATAAAGTACAAATTCCATTTTACAACCAAATAATATAACATTGTATGAATATACCACATCTTCATCCATGTCTCAGCTATCAGATGTTTCAGGTGTTCTCATTTTTTTGGATATTATAAATGATGCTTCTCTGTGTATTTGCATTCACGTTTTTGTATGAACATGTTTTCAGATCTCCGGAGTAGAATTGCTGACATACTGTACCTCTAAGTTCACAGTTTCATGGAACTACCAAACTTTTCCTGAAGGAGTGGCACCTGTGTTATATCACCGCTGATTATTGTGCATCTTTTTGTTTTAGGCATCCTAGTAAATATGAAATCAACCGCTTTGTACAGTACTTTTGATTTTCATTTCACTCATGACTAAGACACATTTTTTACTCGTAAAAGCACATGACCTGAAACTCTTACTTAACTAAATGAACCTCTTTTTCTCTCCAAGAAAACTGAGGCTGTTCAACAGCACCACACGGAAAGTCACTCGTAGATGGTCACTATCCTCAGACAACCTAGACGTTGTATAGCAGTGCTGGCGGACCTTTTAGAGACCGAGTGCCCAAACTGCAAACCCAAACCCACTTATTTATTGCAAAGTGCCAACACTGCAGTTAAACCTGAATACTGAGGTTTTAGTTGAGAAAAAACAGGTTATGCATTCACATCTTTTGTCTTAAAAGAAAAGCAGGATAACATGCGTGCCATAGGTTCGCCATGACTGGTGTAGATGGTTGATGTGAGAGGAAAAACCAGTGAAACGGCAATGCAAAGGGGAAATGCTTTTCTTTTTAAAGTTTTCTGCATATAAAAAGGCCTTTAAAAATAGGAGAATGTATTCTGTAATCTTTGGGTAATTCAAAAAGAACAAAGCCTGTGTGATCGGCATTCTTTGTCAGATCGTTGGAAGCTTGCAGCACCCAAGAAAGCTATGATGTTTTATGCATTTGCTGGGCTATTGTCACAGAAAAAAGAAAAATAAATTAATTATGTAAGGCAGGAGTTGATGAACTTTTCTGGTTAAAGGCCAGCTAGGAACGTATTTGGCTTTATGGCCATATGAGCTCTGTTGCAACGCCCCCTCTCTGCCATTGTAGACCAAGGACAGCCACGGACAGTGTCTTTCCACAAAAGTTGACTTACCTCTACAGATAGGTGCAGAAGAGATTTGACCTGAGAACCATAGTTTACTGACTAGGGGTGGCTCAGAGTACAATGGAAAACATTATAGGCATGTTTTAAGCTAAATATTTAGTGCCTTCGAGGTGGTAGTAGAGCTAAGGGTACAGTTCAGTGGGAAAGCATGTGCTTAGCATGTGCAAGGCTACGGGCTCTATCCCCACCACCAAAAAACAAAACAGAGACAAAAAACGGTGGTAGAGGCCATGGTTGTGAATTGCTTTTCCATCCCTCTGCAAGCCCGTAGGGTTACTCAGAGATATACTTGCTAGGTCACCAACTACTTAGCTTTTCAGCTTACTACCGGATCGTCTCTCACCTCAGAGGTGTGAGCACAGCGTCGTGGACAGAATGTAGCTGCTCACTTGGTCCCCTTGTGTGTGATCGGTAGCTGGAGCAGCAGTGTGGTGGGCACCTGCGTGAGCACAACGCAGCCCCTTAGAGGGATGATGACACATCCTGAGAGAGAGAAGACAGACCAGCCTTGCAGTGCCAGGATGCAAGGGACAGGCGTGGAAGACACCAAGGAAAGGGGAGGGAAAATCATCTTAATACTCTCTTGTTGCTGAAG
The DNA here is from genome assembly GCF_000276665.1 of Chinchilla lanigera. Lineage (NCBI taxonomy): Eukaryota > Metazoa > Chordata > Mammalia > Rodentia > Chinchillidae > Chinchilla > Chinchilla lanigera. The sequence goes on along the minus strand of NW_004955517.1, from coordinate 3,799,583 downwards.
AAAGACATAATGGATATCATCCATAAAAAACATAAAGCTTTAGTTCCAGTAAATGGAGACAGTATTAGGCTTGGTGGAATTTTCGAGGGACATCCGATTTGCTACTCTGCCCTTTGTCGGTAAATACCTTGGCCAGACTCTAGGGTTTAATGGGCTGTCATTTCAGTTATTCTGCGACCCATCCCAGGCCCATGGAGGAGCATTCTGTGATTAAGTGCTGGATGCTGCCTATTGTAAAGACTTTTGGAACAGTGAACAGAGAAAAATAACTTTCCTTCCAACAACATGAAACATATGGTTTGTTAATTTAACAAAACCTGTCCAGCTCGCAGTGGAATCAAAACCACTTGATCTGATAATGTGATTTGATGGCTTAATTAAAGTGACACTGTGTAATGTAATAAAAGCAAAGGAAGTGGGAAGGACACCGGCTGGCTCAGACCCTCCGGTCTTGCAATGAAGCCAGAGCCATGATTTTTGGAAAATGGTTTTGCTTCTGTCAGTGGAGGGATCTCTTTTTTAAGTACATTGTCAGTGCTGAAGATTGCTTTCTGATTTGGTTAAAAGCTGTCTTAAAGGACATATTCTTCCGTGGGAGAATGTCCAGCCAATTTTAAACCAGAATACACTGAGAAAGAACATTTTCCACCTAAGTTAGCAAACAAAGAAATAAATCCAGGATTGCTTTAAAGAAGAGTTTGACATTGAAATCATGGTTTTCTGCTATTTTTGGAGAAAATATTAATGTTGTTCTATTTTCAGTTTAATCATTTCCACTCACCAGATTAATGAGCTTGAATTACTTTATGTTATTAAAAGAAGCTCTGATGTGAGCACTTAATTCTTTTGTAGGCAGCTTCCCTCCCAGAAACTCTTCCTACAAGTTGTCCTGTCATTTCCAGAAACTTTCAGCACAGCAAAGTGCTAAGGAAAAGTGCTAAGGGAAAGAACAAAACAAAGCAAAAAAAAGGAAAGACAAATGTTTCTAACCCTTTTTTTTCAAAAACAACTTTTGCCAATATTTTTTAACCTTCAGAGTAGTTAAGAAGAAAAGCAGAACCGTAGGACTCTGCCTTGATTCTGGAAGTTCTAGATTCTTACACTCTTCAGGGTCCTGCCATGTCATATTAAATATTTTTAAACATCTCAGGTATTTTATGTTAATATATGAGTTGAAGTAGGCTGTGTTTGATGTTTCATAGATGTTAATGTAGCACTGTCTTAGTGTGTTTCGGTTGCAGTAACAATATCAGAGTCTGGATAATTTATAAAGGAAAGAGGTATGTTGTGGCTCATGGTTCTGAGGTTAGGAAGGTGTGCCATCTGCTTAGCTCCGCTGAAAGCTTCCTGACAGTTTACCTCATAGCAGAGAAGCAAGTGAACATGTGTGGAAGAGAGAGGACAAGGGAGCTGACCAGCCTTGTAGCAGCCTGCTTTCCTGAGCTCTAATCCCGCCGCAGGAGAACCCTGCTGACCATGAAGGTGGAACTGCTGTGACCTCACCACCTCCCGCAGGCCCCTCCCCTCCTCAGCACCAGGGTCCTGGGGATCATGCCTGCAGAGGCCATGTGGCAGAGACCAACCGGAACACTCAAACAGTAGCAACCACTGACTATTTTGGTTCTTATTTCATGGGCAGTAAATGTCTTTGCAGGTATCACACATGTTCAGCTACCTTTGCAGAGGTTCTGGAGGCTAGAAGCTGTGCCCGGAGCACTTGGGGCGGAGAGCCGGGGGAAGGGCTGCTGTGTTCCGGCACAGTGCAGCCTCCGCTGTCCACACATGCCGTATTCCGTCTTCCAGCCGCCTCGGCCAGGAGCCACCATCCCCTCACCAAAGCAGCCACTAAGAGCGAGTCTCGGTACCAGGAGTGGAGATGAATGCGGGAGAGGTCCTTTGTCATGGAGTTCACATTCTGAAGAGGAGATAAACCAGTCCATGGGGATGAGGCTTCACCGTTGTGAAGGAAATCGAGCAATCGGGCCAGTGCCGCGGGGTGTGGGAAGGAGGCCCTGCTTGGATGGCCAGGTGGTGATAAGGCAGAGATCCAGAAGAGAAGGTCATCTGCAAAGACCCTGAGGGACAGGAACCAGCCTGGAACAGTGGACAAAGGGAAGCAAGAGCAGGCAAGAGGCTAAAGAGACGGGCAAGAGCCAACCCTTGCAAAGAGCTTTTTGGGGAAGGATTGCAGATTATGTTCTTACGGCAACAGGGAGCCTTTGGAGGGTTCTCAGCAGAGCTGTGGGATCCCTGAAGGGGTTATTTGTGAGCCTGTTGCTCAGGCTGTTGTGTGCAGAACGTTCTCAGGAGAGTTGCAGGAGGCTGCTGGGACTATTGCAAGGCGGGTGGCGATACCTAAGTGCGGAGGTAGAGGGGACCAGTGGGAATCGTGTTGGAGCAGAGCCTCTCAGAGGAGCTTTGTTGACTAGAGGATGCGTGTGGTGAGTAGAGAAGGAAGTGGCGTGCAGTCCTTTCTCTCACAGCTGTGTGGTCCAGCACTCACAGAGCGGGAGGACTCCTCCAGGGCCTCTCAGCCAAAAAGAGGCAGAGCCGAGATGTGAACCAAGATGCTGTGTCCAAGTGCACCGTTCTTTCCACCACGCAAAGAACTGAATAAACCCACAAGTGGTGGCCTCTTGTGTCCTCAGTGTGGCTTGAACAGTATAGCTTATTCTCTTGCCCTGAAAGATGGAGCGTTAAGCATAGACATGCTTGTGGGGATTTGGTGCTGTTACCGTTGTGGAAGTAGTCACTGGACTTAGTCTCTGCTTGGCTTTACCTGTCTTGTCAAGTTATCTCGGGTGCCCAGGGCCCGGGCCCCTGAGGTCACAGGGTCACACCCTGGGAGGCCTGTGCACCCTCTGGACCTGGAGTGCGGAGCCCTGTGAGCAGCAGCTCTTGCGTTTCCTGGGGCTGTGGGGCCTCCCAGTTCTAGCACACGGCGGGAGCAGAGGCATTGCTCAGTGATGGATGGGGCGGTGCAGTGTTAGAACAGGACTCTACAGGGGACTGTGCTTATCTGCAGGGAAGTGGTGGCTTCTTTGTATGCTCAGGGCACCAAGGTGAGCACTCTTCGGAACAAAGGCGCGTCCTGTTGGGGAACTGTGACGCTGGGCTCTTTGCCGCCGGTAGACTCTTTGCAGGAAAATGCACAGGTCTTCGTGTGGCCCACAAGTTAGAATGTGTCACGTTCCCTGGCCTCATCTCGTGTGTCCTACCCTTGGCACCCTGCACCTCAGTCCTCACCATCCCAGGTCTGCCTGGACTCCCTTTGCGGGGAGGTTTCCTGGCTGCCCTGGCCCAGCCGGGCGTGTCCGGACCGCATTACCTTTCCCAGGCACCACTTAGTATGGCCAGAGATTTTCTTTCCAAATATTTGTTCTCTTCCCACCTTATAAGCTTGGCAAGGGGTAAGACTTTTTCTGTCTTTGTCTCTCTCTTCTTGTTGTTGGCAAGAAGTATGATTTCTGTTGGCTCCTCAGTAAATGCTGGATTGGATAGATGGACAGACAGACAGACAGACGGATGGTCGGATGGATTATTGAGCTAAAGCTTGCATGCCAGGTGGTCAGGAATAAAATATTCTGACAAAATAGTTAGCCCAGTTGGGGCATCTACAGCCTAGGCAGGCTAGGTGTTCTGATGGGAATCTATCCAGGGATTTGGAGTAGGGTTCCCCATCATTCCCTGTACTGAAAGCAGAGAGGCTCCTGGTATTTGAGAAGCCATCTTTCACTCCGACCAGAGCCACTTTGGGTGGAAGCATTCATTAAAAAAAATAGAGCTTTCCTTGCTGTCCCAGGGAACAGCTCAGGAGCAGAGAGAGGAGAGCTCGTGGAGGCAGGCAGTGGTGCCTCGGTGCTCCCAGGCACCGCCCTGGTTCCGTGGTACTGGGGACTGGCGGTCGTTTTCACACTTCACAGATACTACCTTATTACTTAATCCTCTCTGTCGCCAGGCAGGTGGGCAGAGGTGGATCTTCAAGGCTGACTTAGCAGCCCTCCTACAGCTTCTGCTTTTCCTTGCTCACCAGCTAAATCTGCTCTGACACTGGATTTATTTGTGTGGGCACCATGGTGACTGTGAACAGCAGTCTTGAAATCGGTGAAGACCAGCAGCATCCTTCCTCCCAGAGCAGCTCACTGCCCCTTTCTCACTAACTGGTGTTCGAGCCCAGGAGGCAGAGGCCCCGGGATGTGTGCCCCATCTCCTTGGCGCCACGAAAGCAGAGTCAGGAGCTGAGACAGTGGATCTCCCCATCTCCCCCGGTGCTTCCTCGAGCCGCAACGGCGGGATGCGGTGGGTTCTCGTCTGCTCCAGGTCCGGGAATATGGACAGAACCCTGGCTTTCTTGTGCCGTGAAAAACAAAGTCCCTTCCCCTCCTCTGAGGGTCGGGGCGGTCGCGGAGTGGAGTTGTTTTCTCTCTCTCTTCCTCCTTACAGCCAGTGTCGTTACGGTTGCCGGCTCCCCTCCTGGGCCGCGCTCTGACTGGCGTGGACCGAAGCGGACATGGTGGGCGTCACATTTCAGATCTCTGCCTGGACGTCTGGTGCTGAGGGCTGTCAGGTGCACAAAGACGGGCAGTGTCTGTGCTCTGGGCCGGCACCGAGGAAGGCTCCCCAGAAGAGAGCAGCCTCCTCAGTGAGGAGTGTGCTGACCATGTGAAACTGTTAGTTCTCAGCTGCCAGCTTAAAGCCCCGAGCCGCTCCAGGCACATGGGCCTGTTTGCTGAGGCGGTCAACAGGCTGCTGCCGCTCCCTATCTTCTAAATTAGTTGTTTCTAGAGCGGCCCACTAGGGGGCGCTGCCCATTCCCAGAGTGGTCTCTCCATGGAAATAGAACCTTCTCTGGTCCCCTCGGACCCGCCTGTTAGGGGAGACCCTGAAATCATACTGACTAGGGTCATCCTTACAAGGGGCCGGTTGGTTCAGATGTCACCTCTGGGGGTTTCACCCCTGCTCTGCAAGAATTGAGGATGACCCAGAGCAGCAGGTGCTGAGGAGGCGCCGCAGAGATTACAGTTGATGACAGCCAAACATCAGCCAAGGAGCAGGACATAGCTTTCCAGTGCACTAGGTCTCAAGCCCGTTTGTGGAGATAAATGTTAAGAACCAAATGGAAAACCAGTGAGGGCACCTTAAGCGATCGAATTCCAATCATCAAGTTCCGTAAACGAAGTCTAGCTAGGTGTGTGTCTGCAGGTGACTAGGTGACTCTGCCGTGGCTGCTGGGATCACTTACGCAGCCAGCTCCTGGGCTCTTAGTTCTTGGGTGGTGTTTATCGCAGTGTGGCGTTGCTCAGGGCAGCTTAGGGCTCTAATATAAGTGAGCCAGCTGCAGCTCCAGAGCTGTAGTACCTCCTTAGCCGTGAGAAACAGACTGAGCTGTAGGAAACCACACTGCCATTCAAGGGCCCTGGGCATTTGTCTCTCCCGGTCTCTGGTTCAGATCCCCGTTGGAGCCAGGCAGGGGAGACAGGGAGAGTTCAGAGGCTCTGCCTAGAAGGGCTGCTGTGCTGCGTCCAGGTGCGGCCGG
>NW_004955517.1:3787009-3793060 GCF_000276665.1 Chinchilla lanigera | reverse complement strand
GCCCGCGCTCCAGAGGCAGCTGTTGGTGAGTGCAGATGGAGGGTGCGTCGTCGTGCTGAACTTCCCGCCTCCCGCGGTGCTGAGCCGAACAATGGTTTTTCCTGCACAGGACGTGGACGTCCTCACGGCCGTTAGCTCTCAGAGGAAGAGGGACATCATGTGGGAAAGGACTCTGGGAGGCAGGAGAGGGCAGGAATAGCATAACGTGGGAGAGTCCCAGCCTTGCGTCCCTCCCTGGAGAACTGAACGTCCGCTTGGCTTTCCCAGGCGCTGCCTGTCGTGACCGCTGTGCTGGCTTCCTGAGCGTGCAGCTTTGTCCCGTGCACAGCCGTCCGTGCTTCCAGATCTGCTGTCTTCCCTGCTCACTGTGGCGCGGTGTCTAACACGCACTGTTTGCTCAGAAGTTGGTTTATAATTCAGGGCTGAGTCACAGAAGGGAGGAGATGCCGTGGTATGGTGTAGACAAGTCCACAGTCTGCAGCTCACATCAGTTGAGAAACGCTGGGCTTAAAACTTCAAAGCAGTTGACCGGTGCTTGGCCGAATTCTGAGCATCTGTAACTGGGGTCTTCCCGCCCCAAGGTGGCCCCCGGCATCAGACCCAGCCTGGGACAAACCCCAGCTCCAACACTTAGCAGCTGTGAGAGCCAGGCTCCGGCCACCGCTTCCCGCCCTCTGCTGCCAGCGCACCGGTGTTCTTTCCAGTCTCGCCTTTGGAGGGCCTAGTGCAGTCTGTGGTTTTGGTCTGGCACCCAGGCCACCGCCTTCCTGCCCACTATAGAAGCAGCTGCTTGTTGTTCAGGCTTCAGTTCAACTGCCCCTCTGCTCGGTGAGTATTAAGCGATTGTACAGAGCTGCTGTAACGTTTTCCCTGAAAGCAGGTATTCCTTAGTGCGAGGAGGATACAACCTTTGCAGTGCCGAGGACCTCTTTTATCACCTGTGGACCCTCCGTGCCTCTTCTTAATAGTTTTAGATGCATGAGAAATACAACTGATTATACAGGAAGACAGTTATCCTTAGATATTATCAAAATATTTTTAAAACGTGAAATACTTTATCTATTTGTTAATGAAGGCGTTTAAATTATAACGTCCAGCAGCAGCTCTAATAAGCCTTTGATTTAACTCTAGGTAGCATCACACAAGTCCTGTGAATACTGCCAGGGTTTATGGACAGCATTCAAGATGTAAGGAAATGGCATCTTGTACTTGGGGTTGGTGAGAATAACTGTGTATTTTTTTCCCATCCAAATTCACAGACTTCTGTGCATTCTCTCTGGAGGCTCCAAGGAGCTCTGACTTAAGAACTCTGATTTAGGAGGATTAAGGGGTTAATGGCTTTACCCCTCTTGGGCCATCTTCTCCAGGAGATCAGAGACCATGCAGACCTGTGCTTATGTGTCAGGGCCTTTGCACACAGCTAAATACATATTTAATAATAACTATTCCTCCTAGCATTGTTCCAGAGTGTTTGTCTGTGTGCTCTTGTGCATTTTATGCACTGATTCCAGAAACTGTTACCCAAGCTTTATCCAAGACTGCACAGCTGGTTTTATCTAGAACCAAAGCAGCCTGACTCCAGAGGGAATCAGAGAGTGGATGACCTTCTTAGATCGAGGTCTCCAAAACTGGGGTAAAGACAGAGCCACCAACTCCACAGAGTTACAGTAGGACTCATGACATGATTTGTGAGTGGCACCCACTCAGTGCAGGGCCACGCTGCTCAGCTGGGGCTTGGCAGTACTCTCAGATCGCACAGAGCAGCACAGAGGAAGGTGGGTGTACAGCATTGCCCTGATTGTCACCAGCAACCCGAGATGGCCCAAGGGACCCTGGGCTCTGGATGTATTTCTGATGGAGGGAGAATCATGACAGGGCTGTGTTCAGTTTTCCGGAGACCCAGGGGAGGTAGAGGGTGCTGTCATCTGTTACTGAGAACCCGAAGTGCAGGGGTGAAGGGAGGGGTGAGGAGTGGAGGGGCAGGAGGGAAGCGTTTTGCTCAAAGGATTGTTGACATGAGAAAGCTGCTGTCCTGAGGCTGCAGAGCAGACTCGCAGTGCTGTGTGGGACGAGTGCTGCTCCTTCTGAGAACGGGAGTAACCTGCTGTCTTTATGAGCCTGGTGCAGACGGGAGGACGCACACAGAAGGCATGTGGACAGAACTCGGAGAGCTGCCCTCCTGCAGCCCGACCCACTCCGATTCCAGTTCTACATCCCCTCCGCTCTGTCTGCTGGGCCTCTCCTAGGGACTTAGCCTCTCTGGTCTCTAGTATCTTCATCCTTAAAGCAAAGGAGAGTTGAGTCCATCCCTGGGGCTCAGGTGTCATGTGCATAGGTGGCCTGAGGTGATCCCACGCCCGGCAGCTGCAGCTGTACCTCAGCCGTGCTCAGAAGGTGTAACGTCTAGAGAAGTGCCGGCGCGCTGTCCTGCTGTGAGTCCCTGGTTTGCGGTTCTGGCACTTTCCTCCAAGCTGTTCACGCTCCGTGAGCCCCTGGGCAGGGGTGAGCGGGCAGCAGCCCGGAGCTCTGTGGTTCCCGGTTTGAAGTCCTACAGGCTCCATGGGGACACACTGTTTGCCCAGACCACACTGATACAGTCCTTCAAAGGGAGAGCTGCTTCCCCAAGGCCATGTCTTCGTCTTCCAAAGCTCCCTCCAGGATTGGTATTCTCGGGTTCCTGCGCTGAGCCAGGGAAGGGGGAACGAGAGGCGTCCAAGCAGTGTGTCCTGTAGTTGGTCCCACCTGCTTTTCCGAGGTGCTTCCCGCTCTCTCCTCCCTCCCTGGTCAAGCAGGCCTGTGAGAGGAGACCTGGGCCCCCGCCCTCCCCTTCGCAGCTGGTGCACTGTCTCCCTCCGCCAGCAGGCAGAGTCACTTCTTGTCAACAGTATTGTGAAGTAGTGAGTGTGTGCCAGAGCGCCTTGTTTGCGCCGTCTGTCGCTGTGACTCCCGATCGATAGTGTGCTGTTACCACAGGTGTGACATCACCACAGGCGTGACATCACGCGCTGGGAAGAGGCCCAGGGGAGAAGCCCTGTACTCCAGACAGAGCGAGGCCCTTGCAGAGAGAGCATATCCCATCAGCTTCTCTAAAGCCCAGGATGAAGAAGGGGAGTCTGAGTGTTTGCTTGTGGAACTATTGTGAGAATGTGCTTGACGTTGATTTAGAGTCCAAGGACCTTGGGTGCTCTGCTAGAAACCTTTCTGTTAGCAAAGAAAGCCTGGGGTTGTAATGAAAGACGGTTCAGAGGGAAGGCGGAAATGCCCAGAGCTGCAGTGGGCAGCCCCCTAGGTGCCTGTGAAAGCAATCAGCCCCCGGGGGAGTGCAGTCAGGCCCCAGAGAAGGCAGAGGCTGAAGTCAGGGTCCCTCACGGGGCACTTGTGTATAGAGCTGGGTGTGGAGGCTCCCACGGGATACAAGGCTTGGCTTTTGTACAAAAGGACATCAAGATTTGCAGAGAAGGTAGAGTCTGCGGTGACCACGGTTACAGGAAAGGAAGATGCGAGCACTCCGCAGCTGCTGTTAGCTGGTGTGGGGCTTCTGGTGCTCCGCATAGACAGTGGAAGATGCCCGAGCCTTGGGGCAGAGTCGGGTGTAGATCTTTTCTGGGTTTCCCCCTCTGCTTTCTTGAAAAACCAGCCTCTTACCAAGTTGGGGTATTTAAAAAACGGAAGCCTCGCGCCACCTAGCGCCTGTGCTGTCACTTCACCCTAGTTGTCAGTAGAAGCCTCCCTGCAGGTTCTTTGTTTGGTGCCCCTGCTGTGGCGGCATTTTCGTGGCAGTCATAGCAGTGTCTCCCGGGGTTCTGTGGGGCAATGGGAATGCCTAATTGTGGAGCGCACCCCTTCCTTTCCTTGTGTGTCCCGCGAAGCGCATCTGTCCCACGAAGCGCGTCTCTCCCGCTGCTTTGTGGTTTGGTAATGGAAGAGCAAAGCAGTGCCTCCCTGTAGGAACCCATCCCTGCCGTCCTCCAGCAGCCATCCTTACCGCTGCCCTGCCTTCCTGGTGTGCACACGGCCCTGCGACACCAGGCTGCCTTGGATTTGGGGACCTGGGTGGGCACAGAGGAGGCCGGCACTGCTGGGCTGCTTGAGGCCTCCTTGGGCTTCCACACACACCAGCAAATGGGAGCCAGGCCTTGCTCCCCCACCTGTTTTCTGCTCCACGGCCTAAACCTGCACGTCCTCCTTCTACACCTGGCTGACACAAACCTCTCAGCTTCACGTCTTGGCTGCCGTGGTGCTCGCCGCCCCTGACCACTCTCCCTCCCTGGTTTGCCCCCAGCTAGCCGTGGGCAGCACCGCCTGGTGCCCCTCCTCTTCTCTGGGGCCTTGTGCACTCAGCAGGGGACAAGGGATCCTTGTCAGGGACAGCTCAGTCCTGTCACTGCAGGTTCCAACCTTTCTTGTGGCTTCTACGGTCTTGTGGGAGAAACCACCTTTTTCACGGTTACTTGGTTGGTTTGTAATACTGGGATTTTACCCAGAGCCTTTGCACTGAGCTCCATCCCCAGCCCTTCTGAAGGTTCAAAAATTCTTTGAGACAAGGCCTTGCTAAGTTGCCTGGGCTGGGGCAGTTTGAGATCCTCCTGCCTCAGATTTCCATCTCTGTCTCCCAGGACCCACAGCTTGAGCCAACTCCTTCCCTAAAGCACTTGGAAAGGCCCATCCTCTCTCCCCTCCCTGCACCTCTTCTTCATCCTCACCGTCAGCTCTGACGGAACTAGGGGTTGTTCGGTGAATCCTTGCTTGCTTGTTTAGATCAGTGGTCTCCACACTGGGCAGGTCACACACACCTGCGCCCTGGCACCAGGGCATTTGTGAATATCTGGAGACGTGGGGTCGTCCCAGCAGGGTGGGCAGTGTCCCTGGCACTGGGGCCGGAGTCCAGGGCTTCTCCTGCGCAGGAGCATTTCCCAGAGCTCCTGGGGTCCAGGTTTTGGGGCCCAAAGAACCCTCACCTGCCATGCAAGGGCAACTTGATGTTCTCAGCCTTCTGCAGTTTTGTTTGTAGATAGATGTAGATCCATGTTGTCTCCAAAACCTGCAAACCACAAAGATTGAAAAGACACATTAATCAGACCTTTCCTTATGCCCCGCATCATGGTAATTGCCCAGGACACTGCTGGGCCCCAGAAAGTCACCCTTTCTATATGACCTTCAACTTAGTGTCAGGTTACATGTGTTTATGTACATCTGATCTGTTTACACTAAAATTTCACCCACAATTTTAGTGGAGACTCTCACTGAGGTAAGTGTCCTGGCTTCTTCAAAACGAGTATTCTGAAGAAAATAGAGGCCAGTTAGGTTAAAAGAATGCCAAGGGGGCCAGGCGTAATTGTGCATGCATGTAATCCCAGCACTCAGGATGCTGAGGCAGGAGGGTTGCCAGTCTCAGGCCAGTGTGGGCAACTCATCCAGCCCTTGTGTCAGAAAAAATGAAAGAAGAGCCTAAAGGGACCGGGGATAGCTATAAATGATCTTTGAGAAAGCGAGGGAAAGTTGAATATGGATTGAGAATGTGAGAACGCAGTTGGGTTAATAGTTAGTTTCCTAGCTGGGATAGTAGCGTTTTGGTCCCGTGGAACAATGGCCATATTCTTAGAGGAGGCAACACTGAGGGTTGAATTGTCAGTGTGTCTGCAATCTGCCTCCAATGGCTCAGCTGGAAAACAGCTAAGCTCTGTATGTAGGCGTGCACGTGCCCGTAGACGGAAAGGGATGCGCACAATGTCAGCAGTAGGTGGATGCAGGTGAAGGGAGCGCAGGCGTTTCCTCTGCCGTCATTTCGTTGCCAGGAGGGGCACCAGCAAAGGGTGTGTTATGCCAGGAAAGCCCCTGAAGCTCACTGCTGTATCTTCAGTTTGCAGCTCTCCGCCCATCCACATGAAGGTGCAGCCCCTGAACCAGTCGGCGCTGCAGGTGTCCTGGAGCCAGCCAGAGACCATCTACCACCCCCCTATCATGAACTACATGATCTCCTACAGCTGGACCAAGAACGAGGACGAGAAGGAGAAGACATTCACGAAGGACAGCGACAAAGAATTGGTAAGC
>NW_004955517.1:3762426-3763598 GCF_000276665.1 Chinchilla lanigera | reverse complement strand
CGAACAAAATATATATGAATAGTTCATGCTGAAAATTCTTTTCATGATACAATTTTTCCCTAAAGTTGGTTTAAAGTTACTAGGACTTCAGCTTTCATTCAGTGGAGTCTAGATTTGAGTTTCTACCAAACTCTCAACGTCAGCGCAAGTAAAAAGTACAAAGAAGAAAGTTCTGCCCGAAGGAAGAAAGTGAAAGTGAGTGTTAGGCTGATCAGCTGGCTGAGCATAGGAACAGCCTAGAGGGGACAAGGCCTTCTTTCTGTCCAACTTCTTTCCTGTCATTAACGTGAAAGAAGCCATGGGAGCTCACAGAGAGACTTGGCACGTGCGGAGGAGACGCATGTGTCCCTTTGGCAGGGCGCGTTTCAAGCTGGAACCGCATGCTTCCCTTGCCTCGTGAGGCACGGTGAGAGCGGGTGACTGGCACACCGGCTTGACACAAGTGGAGCACGGCGGCACATCAGCGCCTCCTGGATCACTTCCTCAGGTGGCAGGCCTGCACCCCAGGCTCAAACCAGCTCGCTGTGCCAGCAGCCTCTGCTGCACCAGGGACTGATCCCTCCCAGCTAGTGTTCCCGCAGAGCTGCTAACACTGCAGTTTAAGATGTCCATGAGGTAGTGGAAAATGAAACCCAGGCTCTCAGAATTCTGTCTCTACCCTTCTTTTAATGCTGTGCACTGTACAGTGGTGCTAGCCCTAAGTTCAGGGGGTCCATTGGGCCAGGCGCATGAGTGGCTCCACCATGCAAATCTGCATGGGGGGGTGATGTTATTGCCCTTTTCCTGTGACCTGCACCTTGACCAGGGAAGAGAACAGTCTAACATTTGTCAAAGGCCTGTTGCAGGCTGAGTGGTGTGCATATTTCACCCATGCTGGAAATCCATTTGACACGGCCGTAAACACCAGGTGGTAAGGTCTGTGGCTGCACAGACCTCACATTTGAGGAGCGTCAGGCCAAGCTGGTCTCAGAAGATGAAACCAGGGCATGAGCACCCGGCTGGGTGGTCCATCTCCGGGGCCTGCTGTATGCGCCGCTTTCCTGTCAGCCAAGGCCCCTATTTTCATGTAGTGGTTTCTCGGCCACTCCCATGGACAGGGGTTTTCCTTCCCTAACATTTCCAGTTGAGTCCCAGGATGGCGTCTCTGATAACCGACTTTAGCTATTCCTCCA
>NW_004955517.1:3759599-3760906 GCF_000276665.1 Chinchilla lanigera | reverse complement strand
TGTATGTAGGGGAAAGCCGGGCCCCGTGCCCACCATCCCCCGGGGAAACACCTCTGAAGTCCACTGGCCAGCCTTGTTATTTCAGGGCGTGCTGTACCGAGTGTAGCTGCAGCTGACCGGCAGCCTAAGGGCACAGGAAGGTGTGTTCTCACTGACATGAAGTCTCACAGGGCTGGGCTCTCCTCCTCCCTGTGGCTCCTTTTCCTGCAGTATTTGTCTCCCAAAATGCTGCAGCAGGGAGAGAGAGAGATTGAGCAGGGTAATGTTGAGCTGAGCAGTGTTTCTCGAACTGTATTAAAAAGGGATAGTTATAGTAGTCATCCTTGTGTGTATTCTGATTTAGTTTGAAAGTTTTTACTTTTTGACTATTTAGTATGATGCTGCCTGTTGGTGTTTCATAAATGGCTTTTGTTAGATTGAGATAAAGACCATTTATTCCAGTTTCTTGTAGGGTTTTCTTTTTTATCATGAATGGGTGTTATCCTTTGTGAAAGGCTTTTTCTGCATCTGTTGAGCTGATGGTATGATTTTTGTCATTGGTTCTGTTCTTACAGTGTATTACATTTATTGATTAGTATGTGTTGAACCATCCATGCATCCTTAAGATTATTCCCACTTGGTCATGGTTGAAATTTCTTGTTGATTTGCTGAATTCTGTTTTCCAGTATCTTATTGAGGATTTTTGCATCTTTGTTTATTAAGGACATTGGCCTATAATTCTCTTTTTAGGTTTGATCCTTCTTTGTTTGGGGTATGAGGGTAATACTTGCTTCAGGAATGTGTTTAGGAGTACTGCTTACCTTTTCATTTCATTAGAGTTGAGGAGTAATGGCATTAAATCTTCCATAAATTTCGTGATGAATGCGGCAGTGTATTACTCAGGACCTGGGCTTTACTTTGATAGTAATTTTTAATTAGTTCTTTAGTTTCATTGACTGATACTGAGTTATTTACACTTTTTATATCTTCTTGATTTTGCAGTAGTAATTCATATGTATCAAGGAATCTGTCCATTTCTGAGAAGACTTTGATGTTGAATAATATAACCTATTTATTCTGTTTTAGTTCCAGACAATGAGGGCTGATTTACTTAATGAAAAGTCTGGTATTTTATGGATCATCTTTGCAGCTTAGGAAGGGACTTCACAGAAGTATAACACAGCTTTACTTGTTACACTCAAATGTGTCTGCACTAACTAGAAGGATGCTGGAACAGAGAACTGGAAACTACCTGAGTGGAGATTGTAACATCCAGTGCAGGCTTGTGAAAGTTGACAGAGGAAGATTTCATGCTCTTGTCTGGTAAA
>NW_004955517.1:3746185-3758044 GCF_000276665.1 Chinchilla lanigera | reverse complement strand
ACCGCCCTTCTTACATGCAAAGCAAAGGCCACTTTTCTGAGTAGGAGCGAGATCCTCTCCAGTGGACTCTGCATGTCCAAAGGCACTGGGTTCGGTCCCAGGCCTTCAGTGTCCTCTTGTGCTGAGAGTGTGAAAATCAAAAGGTAGATTTATATGAAGCTGTTCTGACATCTACAAAAATCCTAGCGTCTGAGTCATGCTTTCGAGTGCCTTTGTGTGAACACCTTCCCGCAGACAGATCACTCACTGGCCCACAGGTGTTCTGCGCATTTCTATTTTTCTCCTTTTGACACTGCTGACTGCCTGTAGAGCTCCTCTCTTTCTGGAATTGTCTCTATGGCCATATTTCAAGATTTCCTTTAATCATTAGGCATACTTTTTTGCCATCCGCCTCTTCAGAAGCTGACAGGTGTCAAACCAGTGGGGAAAGCAAAAAGGAAATTTCATGATGCCAAAACATGGCTTGTCTTGGAGGCTTTGAGTTTATCATGACACTGTGGTGTTAAGCTGTCTTGTTCTGAGGAGAAGCTAAAAAGAGTGGGGATGGGGAGGCTTCTGAGGTCCCTGGTGTTTCTGGAGGTGAGAATTTTTTTTTCTTCTCCATGCAGCTGTGCAGGGAGATCTGGGTCACATGGCTGCTAATGCCACCAATCCCGGGCAACTTTGGCTCAATAAAAATTTCCCAAATGGCTACTTGGGGGCCTTTCAGAATTCAGGAGAGCTGTCCGTTGTTATAGTAACCGGCCCCCTGCTGTCACGTTGGCCTGAGCTGCCAGCCAAAGCTCTTGGAACAGGCTGACACATAGTCACCAGACAAAAGCAGGGAGGGGTGCGCAGCTAAAGGTTGCCATTTAAACATGCTCCGTGGCACTTAAAAGACTGCACGGGCTCTGTTGGGGAGGTGGTGGACAGACACGTTTTTAAACCACGCTGCCTTTCCAGGACAGGAAAACTTCTTTTGTTTAGTGAGTCCTTGGTAGTAACTGTGCTTCTTGGAATTTCTGCAATTCAGTGTGTTCTCCCCCGGCCCCAGGATGGATGCTTCCGTAGGTTTCCTCAAGTAGCCCGCTAATTATTCCAGGTATTAGTTACCGATTGTATGGTATTTGCTTCCCTGCAGAGCGTTGTCAGCTTAAGGGTGGTAGTTTTAAGCGCCTGTGGTTGTGTGTGAGGAAAAACTGCGGAGCTAGCCGGCTCTGCTCCAAAATTTCTGAAAGAGTGAATCTGGCAGAATTTAGAGCAGGGCTAAGGGTTGAGAAAAAGTCTAAATATTGTAGGAAGCTGCAAATTTCAAGTTTTTATGGAAATTTGTAAAATCATTCCAACACACAGATTAGTGTTCTTAGCCACACAGCAGATTCGTGCCATTTGGAGGACAGTTGTGGTGGTGCAGGGATGTTCTCCATAGAGCCAGACAAGTTCTGCGCCACAGCAGTCCCCTCCCGCTTGTCTCTTGCTTCCGGTCTGGCTTCTCCTGATTTGGGCTCCTGTGCAAGCACTTTCACCCAATACACAGCCTAATAATTATC
The DNA here is from genome assembly GCF_000276665.1 of Chinchilla lanigera. Lineage (NCBI taxonomy): Eukaryota > Metazoa > Chordata > Mammalia > Rodentia > Chinchillidae > Chinchilla > Chinchilla lanigera. The sequence goes on along the minus strand of NW_004955517.1, from coordinate 3,756,515 downwards.
AAAATACAAATAAACGAAAGCTTGTATGAAGGCAGAAGAAAACCCGACACTCCACAATTAGAAGATGTTCAGTCTTGCAAGTGCTTCGCTTCCCAAAGAGGAAGAAGCGGCCTATGAGTGGCACCACCTGTCACCTGCAGGGTGAGCGCTTCCAGAGGAGAAGCTGTGTCCACTCCGCGTTCCTCTGGACTTCCTGGCCACGCTGTTGGAACGCTGGGGAAGCAATTCCCTGTGAATTCTAGCAGCACCACCCGGTTTTGGGCGTGTCGAATATAATTAAATAGGCACTTCCATGTTCCCTTCTGATGAAATTACATCTTTCGGAGTCTATAGCCCAAAGATGCTGTGGTTATTTACATTTTAATGGGACACTGGATATAGGGTTTTTTCAGTTTGGGGCGATGGTACTAGGGATTGAAACCAAGTCCTAGCCACTGAGCTATAGCACTAGCCCTTTTTAGTTTTTTGCTTTTAGACATGGTGTCACTAAATCATTAATCTGCCCAGGCTGCATTCGAACATTAGGTCCTCTTGCCTCAGCCTTCCAGATGCTGGGATTGGAAGTGTGGGCCACTATGCCCATGTTATACTTAATCTATACTAACAGCTTGCCAGCTGCTGCCTCCGTCTCCCTGAGGTGGTTCTTCCATGCATCCTGCAGTCTCTGCTGTGTATCCGGAAAGTGCGTGTCCAGAGACAACAGGAATGTGTGGGGAAAAGATATAACCCCAGCGTTGTTTATGGGCACCAGCTTTGGAGAAAGGTGTAGCAGAAGGGAGGCCCACATGGTCCCCGATGGACCCTACCAAGTTGTGTTGATTTGCATGGTATCTGGAGGCATCCTCTTTGACAAGGGTGGAAGACGAGGAATCTGAATGTGAGGTCTTGGCAGTGATAGCAAACCCTCTAGTACGACCAGGGCAGTGTGTCCCTCTGAGCCCTACAGTGAGCTTTAAGGGTGAGCACAGTTTACTTTGCTCTCCCTATATCAGCCTAAAGACCCTTCACCCATCTTGTGAGCTTCCTGTTTTGGAAAGGCCCCACTGAGATCTGAGTCCCAGGGCGGGGGGATGCCTGTGGTAGAGGGGAGGGAGGGTGTTGTATGGAACCCTTGGTGGCCAATTGAAAATACTGTCTTCTACACCTGTTCTCTCTCTCTCTTTTTTGTCCATTTAGAGGGTGTAACAAAATAAAGTCCAAGGGCTTTCCCAGACGTTTCCGTGAAGTGCCTTCTTCTGGGGTGAGAGGAGAGAAGGGGAGCAGGTGAGGGGGAGGTCTCAATGGCCACGACCAGCTTGCTGAATTTTTGTTTTGTTGCCATGGGGATTAAAGTCTTCTACACCATGACTGCTGTCACTCAGCTGTTCTACCCCAGCTCCCAAAAGTAAGACTTGCAAATACCAATTCAGCTTGTGGGCAGCTCGTACCAGTTACAGAATGCCCTGTGGGTGCTTGCTTTGCTTTGTTTTGCGGGATGGGGAGCAGGTTTCTGTTTCGAAGTTAGTACATCTGGGGGATGTTCTGTGTTTATGTGTATGTATGTGTGCTGCATCCAAATTTTCAGATGTTTGCATGATGTAGAGCTTTGCTTAAAAAATCATAATGCATGCCTTTAGCCTTTGAGTGAAAATAACTTTCGGAAACCTAAGTTCATGGATAATTTTGAGATTAAGAGTAGCGAGAGAAATGAGCAAATATGGATATAACGTGCTTCTCTTGAAAATAAGGTGAATTTTTTTTAAAAAAGTGAAAACAAGCTGGACATGAGATCACGTGCTTGTAATCCTAGCACTCTGAGAGACTCAGGCTGGAGGATCAAAGTTAAAGTCCAACCCAGGATTCTTAGTCATTAGCAAAACCCAGTCTCAAAAAATTTTAAAAAGAGTTGAAAATGTAATTCTGCATATTTGCCCCAGGTCAATCCCTCCTACTAACAGACTAAAATAAAAAAAAAAAAAAAGTAAAAACATATGAGTTCTAGATAGGCTGAGTGCTTCAAAATATTATCATCTTGGAGTAGTTTATAAGACATGTTGAAAGTCATTATTGTACACTCTTAATCACCATACTGGATCCTCTTGATAATATTAATATGAGGCTAATCCCAGGCAACCTATGTAATATTAATTCGTATAATATTCTTTTAATATTAAAACTGTATTTTACTAATCCTTATTTTATCATGCAGTGAATAGTACCTTTTACTTTAAATGAACCAAATTACAGTCAAATTTTTATGTGGGATGACTTGTCTCTCTTGATTGTGGGTAAATCAGAGTACTAAGCTGTAATTTCAGTTCCTCTATCAATTATAATTGAATATACCTATCAGATCAGAGAACGTATAGTACAGGAATTAGGACGATTTAATGAGAAAGTCCATGAGTACTTTTTCTGAAGCTGTAGAGTGGTAGCATATTGGCCTTGTGACCAGTAAGGTAATTAATGTGTTCTTTCTATGATCTTTTTTAAGTTGTTGAAGTTTTCGATTTCTAATACATTTTCAAAATCCCAAAAGTAAAACCTAAAATAGAAACCCTATTTTTACCTTTGGATTTAAGGATCTCAATTTAAGAGTTGGAGCACGTAGACATCACTTGAACCTTGTTTTCTACTCAGTCCCATTAGAATGTTTTTTTCTGTGGCTCTTTTAATGCCAGCCTTACCCTGGGGGAAGCACGAAGATAAACACACACCCAGTTTCTTAGTGTCCCCAGAAGTGGTAATGTGATGCGGTAGACCGTCTTGTTTAGGTGTTTGGCTCCCACGGTTGGCGTGGGCTTATCCCAGTCGTAGCTTAGATCATCTGAGAGACGCCTAGAGGCTGTATGTGTTATTCCAGGGCGCTCAGACCCCCGCTGTCTTCTCTGCTTGTGAGGGAGAGAGGCACAAGTCAGTTTCACATGAGCCTTAGACTTGAGGATCGTCTAGTAAACAGCAAGTGCTGTCAGAATCTACCTAATTATGACTTGTATTGTTTTTAGTGCAGCTTTTATTGTTGGTGTTGTTTTTTTCTTTGGGCAGTGGTGGGAAGCAAACCCAGAGCCTTCATATGCTAGGTGAGCGCTCTGTTACTGAGCTAGATCTCCAGCCCGGTTTACTTTTTTACAATAGTGTAGTACCTAAGTCAGAAAGACTTGCACTCAGAGAGAGATAGGTCCGAACTCTAGCTATACGACTTCCTAGGTTCAGGGGGAGGAAGCCTTCTCTGCTTCAGTACCCTCATCTAGAAGTAGTTCTCCTGATAAATTCCTCTTTGTGGGGTTGCTGTGACGATAAGTGGAGGTGCCTACGTGTAAGGCTAGTGTGTGGGACATGTGGCCCCACCGACAAGCCGAAGAACAGAGGCTCTGAGGAGGCGAAGTACTTTGCTGGGCCACGCTGCTGGCATGGCTGAGCTGTGACGCACGCCATTGGCCTGAGTCCTAAGCATTCCCCACCCCCTGCTCAGTGCTGTGCTAGGTGCTCCATGTGGGAGAGATGCGCCACATGGAGATCTGTCCTCAAGGGGTCCCAAGCCTTTGTTCTTCCTTATTCTGGACACCCGCCAGCCTCTGCCCCCCGAACCTACAGTTCCCCATCCCACCTGCTGGTCTGAGGACTCAGCTCATGTGCCGCTGAGCACCTTGCCCTCCCTCCGCAGGTGCTCTGACTGCTTCCCCCAGCCCAGCGTCGTCCTCTACAGTCCTCTTTCTAGATCGAGGAGGTCCCCCACCCTGTGTCCCAGGCGTCTTCAGGAGGAGCAGGGATGGACTGGGGCAAGCGCTTCCACCAGCTTCCCCCCCTGCCACCTCTGCCTTCCTCTGTCCCTCTTATGTGCGCCCCCTCGCCCCACACCTCCACGCAGAAGGCAGCCTGGAATTCGCCACGAGGCAAATATGCCTCGGTAGCAACCCTGTCAGCAGCTGCAGGAGCTGCTAAGGAGTTCCCGCCCAGGAGTTTGAGGAAGGCTTAGGTTTTGCTGCTCTGGTTCCTGGCGCTCATCTTAGCCCTTCCCAGCAGCAGGAAAGGGCACCCAGCCCCATCAGGCAAAGGGTGGAGAGAAGAGCTCCAGTCACTGACCGCCATTATGAAAAGTGAGGGCTGATTATAGCCCCAGGAAGGAGAGGACAGAGGTATGAAACTCAGTCTCACCCGGTGTGGTAGCACATGCCAGTAGTCCCAAACGGTGAGGATCACGAGTTTAGTTCCACCTGGGCCACTTAGGGAAAGGTAGCTTGAGGCGTAGTTCAGTGGTAGAGCATCAGTGCTGCCAGAAAAAAACTCAGACTCAAGTTTCTCTGTTTTCTAAAAGGCTGATTTAAGTTTTTTTAAATTTTATTTTAAAGGGAGTAGTAAATGAGAAACAAACAAAAAAATAGAACAGTAGCAGCCTACCAGTATCATGAACATAAACAAATCAAAGCAGGAACATTCCAAATGATACAGGGTCTCAAGACAAAATAATACGAATCAACAGCAGTTGTTACATTACATATCGCTATCCTCAACTACACTGCTCAGATTACCAGATGTAAGAATGAACGATTGCTCAAACCATTATAGGGAATAAGAAAATAATCCTTCGATAAAACATTAGAGATAGTACAGAGTTTCACTAGACAAGATGGTAGGAGTTCACCATTGTAATTCCATTGCGTATTGTTACCTTCAAATCAGTTGCTCAGCGGACTTAAGTTTTGAATAGGTGATACTGGGCTCATTTCAAAAAGATACACACCTGTGTCTCCCTCCCATCATCTGGTCCTTACCCTCACAGATAGGTAACCCTATTGCTAGAGTGTTAGCTAATCTTCCAGAGATGACAGTGTGTAAAAAACAAATATAAATAGCCGTTTCCCCCCTTTTGCAATGCAATAAAATGCTGCATATGAAAGTGTTCTACTTTGCTCTTGTTTTTTAATTTAACATGGTTTTTCTCTACACTGTTTTCCCACAAAAGCCTGGTGTTTTTTTGGTAGGTGTGTTAGGGTTTACTTGAGCAGTCTCCTGGGGTCTTTCTGAATTGTTGACACAACAGAGCTCCAAACAACACAGTGATGGATAACTTTGTTCATGTGTCTTTCTGCAAGTGCATAAGTATACCTGTGGGATAAATTCAAGACATTACTGGCAGAGAGCTAGTGATGTAGCTCAGTGTTAGCGCTCTTTTCTTGCATGCAAACGTCCTGAGTTCAGTCCCTAGCACCACAAAAGAGAGAGAGGGAAAGGGCAAGGGTGACAGCGAAAGAAAGGAAGGGAAATAGAGCAAGAAAGAAGAGAGCGACAGAGAGAGGGAGAGGGGGGGAGAGAGAGAGAGAGAAAGAAAGAGAAAGGAAAAGGAAAGACACAGACAGATATTAGTTGATGGCATCACATGGTACCTAGACTGTCGTTTCGATGGATGCTGCCCCATGGCCTGCCTCTGTGAGAGACTCAGCTGGGTTTCTGTGAGCTGTGCAAGAGGATGCCTGTCCTCTGCACCCTGCCTGCACTATGTTGGCCTTTGTGCCAACTTCACCCAGGAAAAAGAAAGGGGTCTCAGTGTATTGCAAGTGCAGCGTGTCACTGGAAGTTGAAACTTTTGGGTGTTGTTTTGTTTTGTTTTTTTGTCTGTATACTCTGTTTTGCCCATTTTGCCTTTTAGTTGTTGGTCTTTCTCCTAGTGAAGAGGGATATCCCATCTCAGCAGTATGGGATACAAATATTCTTTTCCCAATATGTAGTTTGCTTTTGTAACTTGATGTTTTGTCTTAGATTTTATGTAATAATTTGTCTGTATTTTCCTTATGTTCTAGATTTTGAATAATAGAAAGACTCTGCATTCTGAAGTTACTTCTTTGAATGTTTGGATTCACATTAGCATAGCAAATTTTTAATTGTTGGGAATTTAACCTGGTTGTTAGTGGGATTTCAATCCAACTGATTTTTACAAGGTGGCCACAACAATTTCAAAAATAGTGCATTAGGAAGCCAATTAGTAACATATACCTTACTGGATTCCACTCTCACAGCAAAATACAATCCGTGAGTGTATTAATGAAATATGTAGTTGCTGAAAGGCTTTCACTAAATCATTTTAGATTATACATACTGAATAATAAAGTATAATAGCCAAGAAGATAATTCATTTCCTACCTCCTCTTCAGAATGGGTTAGACATCACATGATCACTACACATTCCAAATCAGTAAAGGTAGTATCAGGTGGGGACTCCCTCAAGCCTCAGTCGAGATGTTTATAATATTCTGGGCTGGGGTCCAAAGGATGAGGCAACTGCCTCAAAACACCTGACAATCCAGCCTTCTTTTCTGGAGGACAGTGGGGGGTTTGGGTGCTACTGTTTGTGTCTAACCTTGGTAAAGCTAGATATAATATACAAACAGGTATAGGTTCTTGGTCTGCTCAAAATGTGATTTGTGAAGTGGCCTCTGCTCTTCTTTCTCTCCTGGGAGGTATTATCAGTGCTTTCTACTCTTTTTTCATTTTTTAAAATTTTATAGAAAAAAGGTAAAACAAAATTTCATAAAAATATAAAGATGGTTAACACATTACATGTTGTTATCTTTAAAGTAGTTGCTCAGGGTGTAAAGATATGGGCATGAAAAAATCTCTAATCAATATTAGCACAAACCTGCCTTTGTAATGAACTAAGGGACACTAACAGTATGACTGACTTGCATTTTATTCCCTTTGCCCCATCCTAGTTGCTTTTCTTTTGAACAATTTTTTTTCCTATTCCACAATATCTATTGTACATTTTAGAACTTGTTTACTCTTTCAGTTTCTCACACCAGGGAGAGAATATGATGTTTACATATGCGGGTCTGATTTATTTTACTTATGAGTATGGTCTCTAGTTGCATCCATTTTCCTATAAATGTCTCGTTTATCTTTTTTATAGCTGAGTAATACTCCATTGTATAAAAATATTAAATATTGCATATCCATTCCTTGGTTGATGGGCATTGGGGTTGTTTCCAAGATGTAGCTATTACAAATTGTGCTGCTATAAACATGGGTGCACATATATTGCTGTGGTATGATGTTTTTAATTGTTCTGACAAAATACCCAGAAGAGGAATAGCTGGGTCGAATGGGACCTCTAATCCTAGCTTTTAAGGAATCTCCACACTGATTTCCACAGTAGTCGCATCAGCCAACACTCCCAACAATAGTGGCAAAGGGTTCCTTTTTCCCCACAGCCCTGCCAGCATTTGTTATCGGTTGATTTCTTGATGATTGCCATTCCTTCTGGGATGACATGAAATCTCAGTTATTTAATTTGCATTTCTCAAATTACCAGTGATAGTGAACATTTTTTTCATATATTTATTCAGTATTTGCATTTCTTCATCTGAGAAGTCTGTATTCATCTCAGATTCCCATTTTTAGACTGGGTCTCTGAATTTGGGGGGCCTGATTTTTTTTCAGTTGTTTATGTGTTCTAGATAGAAGTCCTTTGTCTGAGGGACAATTGGTTAAAATTTTTTTCCCACTCTGTGGGTTGTCTTTTCATTCTGTTGGTGATTTATTTTGATGTGCAAACACTTTTTAATAAGATGAGACACCAGTTGTTGATTCTTTTAAGTATTTCCCATGGAGTTTGGATTTTGTTCATGAACTCACTGCCTGTACCACTGTCTTCAAGATTTTTTCCTACTTTCTCTTCCAGCAAATTTAGTGTTTCTGTTTTTTAGGGGGATTTTTTGGTACCAGGAGTTGAACTCAGGACCTTGCACTTGCCAGGCAGGTGCTTATGCCACTGAGCTATATCCCTGCCTAGTGTTTCTGTTTTAGTATTGAAATCTTTGATCCATTTTGACTTTAGTGCATGGTGATAGGCATGGATCTAGTTTTAGTCTCTGGCATGTAGAGAGCCAGTTTTTCCAGCACCATTTATTAAACAGGCTTTCTTCCAATGAACATGTTTGGTGCTTTTGTCAAAGATAAGGTGGCTCTGTGTGTGTGTGTGTGTGTGTGTGTGTAATTGTATGTGCATCTTTTAATCTGTTCCACTGATCCTCAGGTGTGTTATTTATTTATTTATTTATTGCCAGTATTATGCTGATTTCATCACAATAACTTTGTAGTATAATTTCAACTCAGGGATTGTGATGCGTCTGGTGTTTTCTTTGTTGCCCAGAATTACTTTTGCTATTCTATGTCTCTTCTGGTTCCAAATGAATTTTAGGAATGTTTTCTGTAGTTCTGTGATGTCTGCTAATGGTATTTTGTTGGGATTGAATTAAATCTATATAATAATTTTGGTAGTATGGCCTTTTTCACTATGTTGGTTCTATCTGTGAGCAAGGGATATCTTTCAATTTTCTGATATCACCTTCAATCTCCTTTTCCACAGTAATGTAATTTTCAATGTAGAGATCCTTTACTTCCTTTGTTAGATTGATTCCTAAGTGTTTCTTTTTCTTTTTCTTTTTTTTTTTTTGGATGCTACTGTAGAAGGTGTGCTTTCCCTAATTTTTCTCTGTGAGTTTGTTGATTTCTGAGTGTTGACTTTGTATTCCACTATGCTACTGAGTTTAGTTATTAAATCTATAAGTCTTTTGGTGGAGTTCTTGGGGTCTTCTCCAGAGAGTATTAAGTTATCTGCAGATAATGATAATTTCTTCTTTTCGTATCCTTGTTCCATTTAATTCCCCCTCTTGTCTGATTGCTCTGGCTAAGGTATCCAGAACTATATTGAAAAGCAGTGGTGACAGTGGACCTCCTTGTCTTGTTCCTGATTTTAGAGAGAAAGCTTTTGGATTTTGTCCATTTAGTAAGATGTCTGTTGGTTTGTCAGAGATGGATTTTATCAGATTGAGATAAAGACCATCTATTTCTATTTTCTGTAGGGCTTTTGTCATGAATAAGTGTTGGACTTTGCCATAAGTTTTTTCTATGATGCTTTTAACTCTTTCAGAAAGATAGCAAGGAGGGGAAAAGCTGGGTCAGTCTGAACCTCTAGTCTTAATTTTTGAGGTATCTCCATACTGATTTCCATATTTCTTATACCAATTTACACTGCGACCAATGGTGAGGGGTTCCTTTTTCCCCGTGTTTTTATTGTTTGATTTGATGGCAGCCATTCTTCCTGGTGTGAGATGGAATCTCAGTGTTGTTTCACTTTGCATTTTCTCAATTACTGGTGATTTCCAGGACATCCCTGATGTGCATGTATCTACCATTCAGTTATCTCTAGAAGTACATTCATGTGTATCAGGCCTGTGTCTCCTTTGTGATTTGGAAAATATGCCAAGTGGAAACATTTTGGTTTCTCAAAGATCCTTTCCTGAGAAGACATTCTCAGGGTTATCTGAGTTATACGCACTGGATCATGTAGTGTGCAGTAAAGCAAACTGAACAGCGAGTGCATTGTTGTGTATGAAAAATCTCAACTGAGAATTTAAGTTGACTCCCAAGTGGAACCCAGAGTCCATGCTCACAGCGCCTTCTACTCCTGTTGCATGTTGTTACTTCCACCTCTTCATTTTGTCCTGATAAATCAATTCCTGTCTTTTTAACCTAGCTCCCCATTATCTTCCTTGAAGGAATGTGAGTGTTTTCAACTTTCTAAATTTACATGGTTCTTATTCATACAAGATTCTCTGTGAAGGATCCATTCACAAATCAATTATTCATGTGATTTCTTGACAGTATGAAAATAAATGATATTATTAGCAGATGTGACAATGAAAATTTAAATAAGGACAATCAAATCACTTACAGTTGCTTAGTTAACATGCTGCAGCAGTTCAGCTGCCTGACCACGATAGTCTGCAATTGAAATTTTGTACTGCAAGCTAACAAAGTCCTTCTCACCTTTATGTGATTATAAAAATATTGAGCTTAATGTAAAGACAGTGACTTGGTTTCCAGTCTCTGTATGTCAACATTTGGTCTGTTTGTAAATTAAAGTTTTCATAGAGGCCGAGACACCATCTCACCAACTTCTCCCAACCTAGAGCACAGGAGTCACAGTGTCTGCAGCAACTGTGTGACAATGAAAACCTGTCAGGAGGGATGGAGACAGGGACTTTAAAGTCTACAGACCGCACAAGCCCAGTGCTCAAAGCAGATTTAGACGCCAGCCTCTCAAGGAGTCTTTTTGATGTATAACTGTGTTGCATGGGGTTCCAGGCATTGGAGAACTTTGACATCCACACTTTGCTTCTGAAAATTAGTGGTAGCATAATTATTCCCAGGTTCTCGTGAGTGGGGCAGACAGAGAGATAAGTAACATAAATGTTACCCTGAACTTCAGGTTCTCTAAGCCAGCACTGAAGAAAAGAGAAGCAGCAAAAAAGAGGATTTTAATGGACAAAGTTGGTTGTTCTGGGTGGTCTGC
>NW_004955517.1:3742941-3745015 GCF_000276665.1 Chinchilla lanigera | reverse complement strand
ATGTGGTTAGTTTATGATAAGTAAAGAGACCCTGGGTTGCAGTTTGGGCACTCAGTCTCTAAAAGGTTCGCCATCACTGGCTGATAACCGTGGGCCTGTCTCCTTCTTGCTCTTGTCTAACAGCATTCTGGGTGTCTCTGATGTAACTCACTCTTTTTTGATACCTTCTCCATGGATGTGGGACGGATCCTAGAAAGCACAGTGATTTTCTAATTTTTCGAGTGTCAGGACAATGGGAATTCATCACATCAGAAGACCGCCAACTGCATAATATGGAAGTAAAAGCAGACAGCTTCAATTCCCTAATAGATACTAACGTGCATTTTGCGGTCTGACAGAGTAATCCGAGGGGTGGTTTCAGAGGTAGCTGTTAGAGGGAAAACTGTCTTTTTGAGACATGTAAGTCTTCTATAGCAAGAGGAAAGGCTTGTTCAATGTGGGGTGCAGAAGTTTGCTCCAGCTTCACAGAATACTTTCCTGTTTCTGAGAACTTAGGTTCTAATAGAAATAAAGCCTAGGACCTTGACTTCAAGTGTGTGCAGTGCAACTTTGCTTTCTGTGTTTCAGGTGATTACGTTCATACCTTGAAGCTTTCGTGACTGTCTGTCTTCACTTACGGGGTTCTGTAAACTCTCACCTGATTTTTATAGGCGCATTCATGGTTCCTGCCACGTAAGATTACTTTTTTAGTGGCTGTTTAACGACAGTGCTGGAGACTCTCAATCACTTCCCCTTGGTCACAGTGGTTCTTATCCAGCAACAGTGCCCACCACGTTCGTCAAGCTCGAAATAACACAGGGCTGTGCCCCTCCTGCACCTGCCCCCAGAAGCACATGGGTTAATCCTGCCAGGGTGTTACAAAGGTCCCTGAACCTGAACTAGGTATACTGCTGAACAGAGATATCTGAAATGTGATGAGCGACAGATTCTTTAGCACCATCCAAAACTCTTGAAGTTGCACCTAAATTGGGAAAATGGAAGTATGTGCAAAATACGCATTGGAAATAGAGAGGAGGGGAAGCTAAAAGTAAGTGATTTGGATTATCAGTAGACCCGTGAGGGTCAGTAAAAATAGTGTGTCATCTGGCCTCTGTTCCTTCAACGTGTGGACAGAAGACACCTTGGAGAGAGACACAGTGAAAAACTGGGAAGGTTGGGTGCCCAAAATTCGTGGTGAGACCCACTGGAGTATAATTTGTAGTTAAATTTTCAAATGTGTTTTGCTTTCATTCCAAACACGATCTACTTCCTCATTTTTCCTTTTCGAGATAACGTCCCTAAACAAGTTCATTGTGGAGTAATGATAATTTCGGAAAATGGCTTTTCATGATCCTAGAGACCTGTTCCACTCAAAGAGCAACCGCTAGGGCGTCAGTTAAAAGAGAAGTGGGCACAGATCGAAAAGGAAATTGCATGGTGAGGGACGCACTTGAGCACGTTGAGAAATTCTGTCTCCACTCCCCTGATCTGAAAGTTAGAGACACTACTGCCTTTGCACATATCGATTCAAACTTTAAAAGGATTAAAACTGGTGGATATTTTTTCATCTCTCCAAAAACCCTGCCTTCACATTTTCTTAATGTCCACTGCTGAAGGTGCAGAAAGCAAGTTTTTCATGGGCCGTCTCTAAAATGAGCAGATGAAATGCGGTAGCATTTGGCCTCCAGCTGCTTTCCTGGAATAACAATGCCACGGTGTAGAATCTGTACAGGTATAGGGATCATCACAGTGCTGTGAACTTAGTGAAAGGTGACAGCACCCTGTCAGAGCCTAGCCTGGAGTATCCTCCTAAAAACGGGTCATTAAAGAATTAAGTCCTGCTAAATACCAACAATGTAGTACTTGCACAAAGAAAGGTCAAATGATCATTACTAAGAAGGACAGCAACTGACTTTACTATCAAGGAAATGTGTGTATAGTATGAACATACTTTTATTTGTATAAAAATAAATAACAGCCATCTGTCTGAATCTGGGTGAGGTCGTATTCATCACCTTCCTAAGTGATCTCCTCAGTTTGTTCCATTCTTGCTGACCTATACCCCATTTTGCACATACCAGCCCAAACCAGCTTT
>NW_004955517.1:3740598-3742311 GCF_000276665.1 Chinchilla lanigera | reverse complement strand
GTTTACATGTTTGAGGTTGAGTTTTCTCATGAAAACACAGGTCAGGAGGAAAAGGCTCCCATCTGTCTGATCTGTCGTTCTGCACCCAGCCTTTCATGGCAGATGATCAAAAAGAGTCAATGAGTACATGAGGAAAAGCAAGTGGAAGGATTTTCCCCCGAAATACTAGTACTGATTATCAGGAGGAGCATTTGTTTACTTGAATTACCTTTCCGCCTTTTTGGTCATTTGTATGTCATGATTTCTCAGCCAACACTGTCTGTTCCTTATGTAATTAATTCTTCATCAGTTACTTCAGCGCTTAGGTAGGCTTGAGGCGGGGATTTAAGACCTGTGGTAGACCTGTGCAGAGAAGGTGCTGTTTCCACCCGGGATATATAGGCACACAAAAAGCATCTGCTGAGCACATTCAAACCTTTCCTCTAAGGGAAGGGACCCCGACTCCCCTGAAGCCCCCTTCTGCGGTTAGTTGCCCACTCTCATCTCAGTGCGGGAGCAACACATGCAAGATGTGCAGCAAGGTGCACATGCAGAGCTTTGTCTCCCAGGGCTCTGACTCTTGTCCCCAGTTGTCTGCTTTTCTCTGCAATCACAGTTACTTTGCTCCAGGGAAAACCCATTGTGACCAGCAGCACATGGGGCACTGCCATGTGATTTGCTTCAGTACACGCTGCTGTTGTCAGAAATAGTGTGACCCTTTTAGTTCCACACAGAACAGAGAGACTTTGAGGCTGCTTTCAGGACAGAAGAATCTACACTACGGATGTGCTTCGCAAGTCGCTTGGCTCGATTTGACCCATCATCATTCTATGTACTAATAGCTTTATGGTTTAGAGCTTTAATAGACATAGTAATGATCATCTTAAAATGAAAGTTCCTTGTTTTTTCTGTTTGCTGAAGGCTGACCTGGCTGCCATTTGTTCTTGTGACTTGGGGCACTTCTTCAAGGTACTGAAAAATTGTCCAACTCCGACAGCAGCAGGTTTTCCTTAGCTGTGATACAAGGTAGTTCAGGTTCCGGCTAATCTGTGAATTCCACGGTGTGTGTTTTAGCTTTAAATCTGCATTCTGGAAGTCAGTCTAACCAGGGCAGCTGAGTGGAGAGGAAGGAATTCAAGAGTATAAAATTGAGAACTAATTTAGGAACAGAAAGAAGGTATTACCTCAAACATCACTATCCTGTTTTTCACACGGATTCCACCATTTTACATTTCACAGTCTTTGTTTAGCACCCCAGCTCCATGATGTTGTGTGCATTTCACATCCACATAGCTTAAATGTAGCTGAAGCTAACCCCAAATTTAGGCAAAGCCGGCTAAGTGAAGAGCGACGAGCACTTGTTTTACTGTTAATGGAACAAATGCCACATAGTTCACAGAAAAAACCTTTTTTGCTCAGTTCTCCACAAAAGCAGTCCTGTGAGAGCAGTGCCAAGAATTAGAGTGATTTATGTTCGGGCCGGTCCAGTGATGCGGAGAGATAGTCCAGACTGATGCCAGAGCGGAGCTGGAACACACAATTGGCTAGAGGTGCTTTCCTGTGCAAATTGTTGCTGCTTGTGGAAAAACACCTCATACGGTGACAGGAGATCATTTCTGACTGCCTGTGGTTATAACAGCCTTGCCAGAAAGGTGAGATGGAGAAGTCTGTGTGACTGAGGTCTCCTCGTTCCCACAGAGATCTTCTTTGGTTTATAGAGCTGCTTGGTACTTT
>NW_004955517.1:3738022-3739618 GCF_000276665.1 Chinchilla lanigera | reverse complement strand
TTGGGATCCTCCAATAGGATACGTGCTGTCCTTCTCTTTTGTTACTCTTTCATAGATTTGCACTGTGTGGTGCTTAAAGCTGGGGTGTTATGTGAAAAAACAATCGAAAAATTATGAACTCAAAGTGTATTTCTCTGGTCTCGCTGTTCACATGTTTTTCTCTTTTGCCTGCAGAAAATGTTTTCAGACAGCTCACTTCTATGTGGAAGACAGCAATTCACCTCGGGTGGTCCCTAATGAAAGTATTCCTATTATTCCTATTCCGGGTAAGTAAGACACTACACTTGTTCCAATGGGTGGTTTTCTCTTTTGTTTGCTATTTTATGTGACAGCCATGACAAAATATTATTTTGTAACCTTTTAAAGCTTGCCCAGCTAAGAGACACTGCACTAGGGGTAATGTAATGAAATCTTGGCTCCTTTGTGTATGTATAGAGTCATAAGATTCTCTTCAGAAAAATAGATAACAGAAGTCAATACAGTACATAGTCACAAGTAGAGCTGAAGAGGAACAGTAGTGGGAAAGCTGGAAAAACATACAAAAATCCTATTTTTAATCTACTAGGACTGATTATTTAATAGGCAATTTATGCTTGGTTATCATAAATTTGAATATATTAAAAGGTGACTTTTTCACTAACATTCTTTAATGTGAAAACTAGGCATTTTAACGTTGGATGTGGTAGTCTTTAGGTTGTTCATGTGGAAATCTAAGGATATGGTATTGGTCTGTTGTTTGTTTCAGTTATCCTAAGATAAAATGATAAAATAGTGAGTACAGGAGTAAGGGTTGATGGAGCACCCTGTTCGTAGCCCTAGCCAATTACTGCCAGAGATATTAAAAAGTTCAGCAATAGGATAATTGTTGTAAACAGAATGTAGGATATGAAAACCTCTCCCACCCTTTTTATTGGGAGTCCTTTCACTTTTCCCACATTTGAGCTCTCTACTGCTAAATTTTAGTATGAGGTTCTAAATACATACATTCAGACATTTTATGCATCCTTCACCTTGATGTGAATTGGCTTTATGTACAGTCACTATTTGTATTACAGTACTATTCCCTTCCTCTCCCATCGCGCCTTCTTCTATTTGTCTGCCTCATTCCCTATACACTTTCAACAAGCTAATATGTTTTACTTACCTTTGTTACTTTCTCCTGGAATGAAAGCTTCCTCAGGGCAAGTGGGTGGATTTCCACTGCAAGAATGAGACACAGTACGTAGTAGGCACTCCGTTGGATGGAGGATATAAAAATGGCTGAACGAGTGCCAGCAAAATTTCCTTAGAGTTCTTAAAGACCGTAACTGTGAAGATCATGGGTACAGCCATTGTGAAAAGGAATGATTCTTCTGTTTGCCAAGTGTTTCTTGGTTTGGTCGTTTATGTGTCTATAAATGTGTTCAGGAAGTATAGTTGGACTGTCTATGTTCTGGTCAGCTTTTTCCTCTAAAACTTGTCACGGAAATGAGAAGGGTAACGAGAAGCTGCCTTTGTTGCTGATTGCATCATTCTGTGGCTGGTAAATGACTGACATGCAAATGGGGCTAGGTTTTGTGTCCTCATATGTTCCTCTTCAATAACCTTTATCTTTGG
>NW_004955517.1:3735067-3736827 GCF_000276665.1 Chinchilla lanigera | reverse complement strand
ATTTATTTTCCTAAGTAACTCCCTACAGTCCTGCTTAATACCTGTATTTATGAAACATTTTAATTTATCAGACACGTTTCATATGTCATTCCATTTATTTTTATGGTTATCTCTGCTTATTAGCAGTTCAACTGTGTCTTGTGTAAGAAAATTCAATGTAAGAAAAATAAAATTTTTATTGAACTTGAGAGTTATTTTCATTCTAAAGCTTTCATTCATAACTTACCTCTAATAGAGACACCACTGGGAACATTTAAAATTATATGCCTTATAAATTATGTAATTGTTCTTATTTCTAAAAATAATGAGAGATTTATAGAGCTCATATAGAGTACTTATTCTGCCAATTCAATCTCAGTTCTATTTCTTTATTCAAAACTTAATAATGAAGTTCCAGTATATTAACTTACTATTTTTTTCACTTGAGCTTTCCATTTTCTACAAGTGATTTTTAAGAAAAGATATTCCTTCAAAATATCTGTACATGCACAAAGATATTTCCGTCAATAAATAAATCACTATACTGGTTAAAATGTGCACAACAGTTAGATATTCAATTGAGGTACCAAGCTGTGGTAAAATAGAACTCCAGGGTCACTGCTAAAGAATATGTAATATGCTCAGCTCTAGGAGTTATTTTACATTTGGCCTTTTGAAAAATGGCAGCAACCTCTAATTACTTTGCATTTACCAGTTAACTATTTTCTATTTATTTTCACCAAGTCCTACACAGACGGATACAGTTGAAATCTCCTGTCCAGAGATAAAGAAAGGAGGTCTTAGAGACCTTCCTTGGTTTATCCATAGTTACACAGGTAAATGGTGAAGCTAACGTTGGAATTCTCAGTGTGATCGATAGCATAGGCTCTTCCCCTTCTTGGCGTGACAGTGACATAGGTGGTATCTCAAACCTTCAACCTCAGGGGCTGGGGATTTAGCTCAGCGGCACAGCACCTGCCTGGCAAGTGCAAGGTCGTAAGTTTGATTCCCGGTACTGGAAAAAAAAACCAAAAAATCAAAACTTCAACCTCCCCATGTACATACTGTCTAACTAAATCAGGGAATTTTTCAAATACAGATAATGTTCTTCATCAGTTCTTTAACTGGCACTAGACACTGACTGCATAAATTCTCTTTTACCTTCCTCAAACAATTTTATAATACTTCTCTTGAAGTTTCTTCCATATTAAAGACCTCCCCTCTCATCCCTGTTCTCCAGTTATTTTTATTCTTTTGCTTCTCAGGAAAAAGACTCCCAGCCCCACAGTGCTTTATGCTCTGTACAAAAATGGGTCAGTGTGATTTAAATGGTTCATGAACAGTTCACAGACATGCTGAATATTGAAGAGATTTAGACACTAAATCAGCAACTTTTTACAATTCTTCATATGGTTAAAATTCATAAGTATATAACTGTGGTTTTTAAACCAGAAGCACAAGTGGAATCAGTAAGCTGTGCTTTTAAACAGTATTATAAAATAGGCAAATGATTAAGGAAGTCTTTGCTAACCTTTTGACAGTAATCCCTTGAAGGAAGCTGTTTATAAGAAGTTTTGAAGAATACTGAATTGCCAATTTTACTAATTCTACCTCAAATGGAGGAATTTGGGACTTTCAGTGTGTTCTGGTTTAGTTTTACAAGGACAGTGTCTTTAGAGTAAAGACACCTTTTTCTGGTCTTACCTGTACTTATAATGTATGGAAATGCTGCAGACTATGACCATAGTAGCTAGGGCTGCCTAGACGAAGTAGAACTCGTA
>NW_004955517.1:3727708-3729760 GCF_000276665.1 Chinchilla lanigera | reverse complement strand
CTCTAGGGCAGTGGTTAGGAACTTATGGCATGGACCCAGCAGCAGACTGTGATCACTGAAAGCTCTGAATGGTTCACCACCACTGGGTGTAGATGGGCTTGGGTGCGTCCCAAGCTTCATGTCCAAAGATTATCTTTGAACTAATCTTTCAGAGGCTCTTCCACTTGTGCATTCTGAATCCTTCCTTGGCCTTTCATTCCCACTTGCTTATTGTTGCAGTATTTCCTTACTGCTAAACACTTTAAGGGAAGTGATGAGATAAATTTGGAAGTTTTTTCTTGAACTGTACATGCTGCTTAATATGCTGGGGGAAACATTTTGGCTCTGCTTAGTTTGATAATGAGAGTTACATCATGAGACCTATAGATTTCTTGGGCATACAAAATGATTGCATATTCATGAACATCTTCAATCCTGAAATATTTGTAAATAACTTGGCAATTGTTTTTCATAACGTTGCCTGTTAAAATTATTAGGACTCTACTTGTTCGCCCAGAGAGAATCTGCACATACAGAGTATCATCTATGTGATAAGTAGTATTTCTATAGTAAGCAACTTGGATTATGCACATAGAGATCATCTTCCTTAAACTGTAAGAGATGCTGTTTTCCACCTAAGAATATTTCAAGTTTGAAAATGTCAATAGATGCAAAGAGCCAACCTAGAGCTATGCTCTCTAGAAAGACAGTAGAGGAGGAATGACATAGTCAGGGGTAACTGTCACCAGATGAAGAGAAGTCAGACTGTGAGGCCTGGATCTATAAAATTCTTGCCAAAGTAGGACCTCATTTACACATACAGATCTTCATACCCTTTGCTAAGAAAAGCATCTGTGGCAGTTTAGATATTTGTGCGTTTGCCAAAGATCTTTCACTCTGAATAAAGTAAATGTCATGTCTGTTGTTTATGTCAAATTCAGCGGAGTATGTTAAAAAGGAAATACTTGCATGGAAGGTTAAGGGCGAGGGAGGCAAGGTTTGGGCGCTCCAGTGAGGTGGGAATGGCTGTTCTGCTGAAGTGCTCCAGGATCAGACTGGGCTCCGTCAATAAGCCTCCAAAAAAATTTAGGATCTTGAGGTGGAAATGGCCTTTTGAAGTGACCCATTACAATAAATTAATCTATACCTAATCTGTGAACATCAAAAAAAAAAAAGAAAATCCCAGTTAATTCAGTCAAACTGATTATTTGGCATCATGTAGACAAAGCTGTCTTTCAGAGGAATTCTTGAAGTAAAATCTGAATTCTTCAAGATAGATGGCACTGTAGCCAGAGCCAGCTAGTACAAGCACATCTGTGTACAAATGAATGTGGGGACTTAAAAGATAGAAAGTAGAATTTGATAGCTCCAAGTTTAAGCTGGACGCCACTTAAGACCAATTTAAAGAAAAAACTTTTGTGACAACATGCATGGAGAGGAGGTGCCACTGGTAAATTCTGACTTTGTGTTAAGTGAATAATGTAGTAATTTAATTGTGTAACTTGCCATGAGTACACAAAGTAAACTCTCTATGGACCTTTTAAAAAAAACCTAATATTTAATGTGACTCATAGGCATTGAAAGTCGTAATGAGATCCTAATGTAAAATAAATCCTTAGAGCCTTTTTCAGACATCTCTTTCAGTTGACAGGATTATATTACTCTTTGCAAAAATCAAATACTTGTCTTGAGTGAGTATGACAGGGTTTATTGGTATCATTTGCTTTTTGGAAGTATTCTGTGTGACTCTGAATATTGTTTTTTTTATTCCCTCAGATGACATGGAAGCCATTCCTGTCAAACAGTTTGTTAAACACATTGGTGAGCTATATTCCAATAATCAGCATGGGTTCTCCGAGGATTTTGAGGTATGTTTCAAGACTAGAAATTAAATTCCAGAAACAAATTTTACTTTAAAGGGAGTTTTATAAACTCAAACCACATTTACTCTGAGTATAACAAAATAATTTTGAAAATTAGAGATTGTTTTTCTTTGCTTTTATAAGCATTTTTCTGAATAAAATAAAGTGAAAGAGTTGCTTGAATTTGTTGCAAAAGTGTGTTTCTATTAAA
>NW_004955517.1:3724643-3726272 GCF_000276665.1 Chinchilla lanigera | reverse complement strand
TATAGCCTACTTCTGTCCTTTAAAAACAACTCTGCTTAAAAGCTTTAGTCACCTCCACCAAAGTTTACAGCTTAAATATTATGAGCTGATAGTTATGGGAGTGGGTGGGGACGGCAGGTAGGAAGGAGACATTGTTCTGTGGCCACCTCACAGCCTTTCCTGAGTTGGGAAATTTAACATTGAAGCTTTTAACAATATCCGTTCTTTTGAAAAGAACAGTAAAGCGGCAATGGAAAGGGGAGAATAAGGCAGTGCAGAGCTGGCCGGTCCACTGTCACCTTCAAATTTAGCAAACACTTGAAGTACTTTAAAGCAAACATTCTTTTTTGGTAACTCTGCTAAAAGGGAAAACTGGTAACAGGCTACAAAAGAAACTATTAAGGCTGTTTCCTAAACGGAGAGAGTAATAGGCTGTGTGAGAAAGACCAGAAGAACGGCTTTTGTGTCACGATCGAAGTGATAAAATTAAATCCTGCACTGAGGTAAAAGAGCAGTAGTGTCCCCCTCACATCCACTTACGTGGGATGGTGACAGCCTGCCTGCCTTTACTTGGCACGTGCCTGGACTGTGTCACTCCTCCTTCAGAACTGCTCCCTTGGATGGTGCTATCTTGCTGTCACCATGTTAGGTGAGAAAACCTTTTTGGGGGTGCTGGGGAGCAAACTCAGGGCCTTGTACATGCAAGGCAAGAGCCCTACTACTGAGCCACATCCCCAGCCCCGTGAGAAAACTGTATGCAGAAGAAAACGGAGGCATTCAGGAGCCAAGCTTTGAAACGGCAGCAGCAGGGTTTCCAACCACTGCTGTCTGACTCAGACCCACATGGTCAAGCTTGATGCCATCCAGACTCTCACTGAAGTAGACATTCGTAGTGAACGAGCATCAGAAAGAAATAATCCAGACAGCCATCTGTTGGTTCACTGAAAGGAACAATTAATGCTGAGATTTTTGGACCAATTTTGCATGCATATATCTGGTAATCTGAGCAACTAATTTGAAGACAACAATATGCAATATAACAACCACTGTTGAATTTCTAGCATCTTACTTAGTGAAGCTCTGTATTGTGTCTAATGGTTTTTTATTACTTTTTGTTCTCTTAATTATTGGCTCAATCTTGCATTCTTACATCTGCTAATCTGAGTAACTTCATTGAAGGTAACACTGTGTAATGTAACAACCACTGTTAATTGCTATCATCTTGTTTTCAAATTGTGTATTTCTATTTTTTTGTGTGTTGTTTTGTTTTTGTCATGGTTGTTCCTATTGCTTTTTTTTCTCTTTAAAATAAACAGAAAAGACAGCCAGTGACTAAAAATCTGCTGTGTTTTGGCAAAAAAAAAAAAAATGTACTGGACCAAAATTAAGAGGAGCCTTCTACTAATATTACCATGTACTCTACACAATCTTTAAGATCTATTCTAAAGCCTTCTCAGCTAGCTCAGATTCTCGCATACAGAAATCCTCCCCAGTAGCAGTCTGGGGTTAGGCAACGTACTCATCTATAGAGGTAGTGAGAAATACTACTTCATAGTCAATTTTCAGCCATTAAGAGGAGATAGAACCACTTGTGTACCAGGTACTGAGCAGTCCATTTTCTGGAAAGATGTTGCAGCATAAATTTGAGTC
>NW_004955517.1:3721824-3723833 GCF_000276665.1 Chinchilla lanigera | reverse complement strand
ACCTGGGCTCATTGTTCATCTTAATGCAAGAGCAAAACTCTGTCCACCTGAGCCCATGCTCGGGGGCAACGGTGGCCACAATCACTATGTTTAATGAATGCAGACTTCAAGGGCTACTGATGACACATCACAGGGAAGTCCCTGGGCAGAGGTGTATTGCTGCCCAAAGCCTACTGCCTGCAAGAAGGCAGGGATTGACCCACAGCATACCCTGATCATCTGCGTCACAATCCCAGTTCAGTCTTGACTATCTTAATCATATTTAAACCCTTCCTATTGGTACAGTTATAGTCGCTGAAGTAGCTTTCATGAAGGGTGGGAGGAAGGAAGGGAGTGAGCTAAATTTCACACACTGTACACAAAATGTTACAAGATCATGAGTTATCCAAAGATGATCTGGTTTTCTGAAGGGCAGAGGCAGTAGGAGAAGAGAACCAGAGGCACCTCAGCAAAGTGAAAGACAATCAACCAAAGAGCACAAAGCCCTACAGCCCTTCCAAAGGGCACAGAGTGGAAACTGAGCCTGGAAGGATGTGTGTGGAAGATGGCATAGGGCCTTGAAAGGCGTGGTGGTAAAGGAGTCTGGAGTCTACCCAGAGGCTTCAGAGTATGGGAACAGCAAAGTCAGTGTTGCAGCCCACGTGACTTTGGGACCTGAGGAGAGTATGTGAGGTGGGAGGATCAGCTGTGTGTCACGTACTCCACAAGCACTGGCTAGTCCTGACCTCACCGCACCAGTCTTGGGTGGGCCGGTCCCTTCACGCACATGTAGCCTTGCCTGAACAGTGGACATACTTGATCTCATACTGGTTGGCCAGTTCTAAGATGGTTTTCCAGTCTTGCTTTGCTGACTGAGAGGAAAAATTTCTAGGTGTGGCTTTGTCTTTGAATGGAGTCCCAGAATAGTAGGAAAGAAGGTCTTCAAGGGCAGTAGGTCTTCGTGTACTCTTTAGATACGCTCTCACATCAGTGACCTCAGACAGGAGGGGACTCACTTACGTCATCTTTGAAGACTGGCTATATCAAAAGGTAGTGTTTTTATTTGTTCCGTTTTGGTCTTTGTTGTAAAGTTTCTGTTTCCGCTGGTCTGTTCCTATGGCTGTGTACCTGTTAATATCCAGAATATTCCAGTTGAGGATTCAGGCTTGTGATATGAACAATAAAGATAACGTCTAGGCTTAATTTTAAATTATTATTCAGTGCTGAACAGGTAACTTCAGTATGCACACTCTGTCAGGGCCAGTGTCACTTGAAAGGGTTTTAACACCTGCCAGTATTAATTTTGAAATGCCAGTTTTGACTGAGAAAGGCCACTCCAGGATCAGATGATATTATCAGAATCTAAATGAGCTAAGCAGTACTGCGAGGAGTTACAGATGACAGTATTATCCACAAGACAATCAGAACCGTAGGCAAACTCTGAGTTCTAACAAAATCAGATTTAACATTATTATGACTATTCTTTGTTTTCCATCATTCGTATAACTGAAAATATGTGAAGCAGAGGCAAAGGACACGACCAGAGAGTTTAGGTAACAAAAGAGGTTGACTGGCCATATTGAATGACTGCTTTAAACAGCACAGAGAGCTGTTCCCATCCAGTCCTGGCCAATTGCATTATATTCAGTGGAGGCCCCGCTACTGTCCATAGCTAGGGTGGTCAGATCCACACAACAGGGGAAAAAAATCAGTAACCGAAATGAATCTCAGACTAGAATACTAGTAGCTAAAATCTCTCAGGATATCTCAATAGCATGCCAAAGGTATGACTTCCAAAAGCATGTCAGCTTGTTTCTAGGCCTTATATATGGATTGACTTAGTGCATTTCAGAATACAAATCCATTTTCAACGTTCTCTGCCTTTTGACTCAATTCAAAGAGAACATGCCTCAGGCTGTTAAGGCAGTTCCAAAAGGTCCCATATTCTGAGAGTGCCCAGCATGGCTTACGTTCTGGTAGATGTTAACATATCAGACTCATTACTTTGTGTCCATACTTTTGCTCACTTT